>NC_050480.2:18937765-19062703 GCF_012460135.2 Molothrus ater
TATTTGTGATTCTTCTATGTTTGGTTTTGAAACTCAGTTAAAATCTGGTGACAAAATTTTTAGCTAGCTAGCTGAAACTTAGCTGTCAGCCAGCTACCTAAAAGGTTTATCGCTCATTTGAGATGATGAATTTTTTTTTAAAGGTTATTTTTGAAGATTTAGCTTCAAAACTTCTTGTAGTAATAGCTCATAAGCAAACTACTCTGCTAAGTGCTGATGGCTTTTTGGAGAGTTTTGGTGTACCTGTGTCTTGTCAAAACAAGCTGCAGTACAGCTTTTGTATGGTGGGCACATGCACATTTCAGAGTAGTTATTCTTCCTAGGCAGATCAAGCAAAAGCTTTTAGCAAGTCAATTCAACATTGATTTATTATAGTTGGAAATAATTTGTGGTTTGGGGTTTTTTGTATTATGTGTTTGCTATTATTTTTTGGTCCCTTTTTTGCATCTTGTCTTCTTGAACATTTGCCCTGGTGTTTAATTATGTGGCATTTCATGTCACTGTCAATAGCCACTCTGCCTGTAGCATTGCATTTTCCCTGTTCATTCTTCTTTACTTAGCCCTGGAGTTAGCAAGCATTGGCTGCAAAAAGTCTTTTATAACTTTTTCAAAGAGGTCAATTAGTGATGTTTGGGTGGGAGTATTTTTAACTTTTAAAGCATAAGTAAGATTTATTCAGAGTAACATTTTCCCATTTCATACATGTATTCAGTTTTGCTTGAGTAATCAAGGGTATTTGTTTTGGTATGAATTAGAGAAAACAATAAAAGTGCATTTCACAGACTTTTCAAGTGAAACTGTATTGGAAATGATTTGTTTTTCTCAGTTTATAAAAGCTTCCTTAAATTCTGATAGTGGGAAATTAGAATAGGACACATTTTCAAGTACACAGTAGGGTATAATTTAAACACCCTACTGTGACTTTGGGTTTTAGTTACATTTTATGGATCTTCTATATATATATACTGGATCCTAGATGCTTGGAAAGCAAGCAAAATTAAAAACAAGCAAACCAAAATAACCCTCCCAATGAACTATATTCCTTAGGTTGTACTGCAGTTAGCCTAATGAGACTGGCTGGTCCATTTGTACTAAAAATAGGGCACATTCTAATTGTTAATATATCAAGTACATTCTGTATAATTTTCAGAACTTTTGTTGATTTTTGCAAGGCTTGAGGGCTATCACAATTCTTTTAATTTTATAAAGGATGCAGTAGGTAAAAAAGGAAATAGAGAACAATGACAGAACAGAAGTGGAACCTTGGTTGGACAAGTTGGAGTATAGCATTCAGTCCATTAAATTGAGTAAATGTTAAAAAAAACACTTACAGGGACTCCTTTTGTTGATATCAATGCTTGATTTAGAAGCAGTTGGAGCTCTGTTTTTGCAGTCTGCATCTATGTGGGACTGTAGAGTAGCAATGAGTATTATTTGGAGAACTGATGTTTCTGGATGCATCTTTCTTCCAAGTTCTTTAGCAAATATTAATTTAGATGAACTGGAAGCTAGATTTCTGATAGAGTACAGCTTTTTGATACTGTATGTAATGTAGAAAATTGACATGAAAACAAAGGAGTACTCCCTTTGGAGAGCCCTTCTTCTGCAGATCTGTTGAGGGCTTTCATAAGCGGTATGGGGACAAAAAAATTCAAATTAGTCTGTTATCTGGAGAAGACTGGGTAAAAAAAACAAATACATGCAGGGAAGTTTGTTCACCAGGGGATGGTTTCTGTGAAGTGTGAATTGAGTAAAGTAAGTAACAAATGAACAGGGATTTTTTTCCCCTGATGCTAGCCCTTAAAACCATGATGAAGACCTCTCAATTCTTCTGTTAATTCACTAGGAATCCTCTTCAAAGTGATCCTTCTTTTATGAAAAGAAAACAGATATTGATTAGCTCCTTATAATCTGGAAAATCTGTAGCTCAGGTTATACTTATGAATTCTGTCAGATGTGAAGAGAGCTTTAGTATTCGAAAGAATAATCAGTCTTATTTTCTCATTTTCAGCTTAAACAAAATTCTCACACATTTAGAAGGTTATTATTCCATCTGGTGATAGAAAAGCAAGGACTTATTTATTCCTGTTCTAGGTTTATTTTATTTTTGTTTTTCTACTCTGGTGACCTGGTACCTGTTGGCTCGCCTGGAAGTTATTTTGTGTTTGCTTTGCACATGTTTCAACTATGTATGTGCAATTAAAGTTGAACTGACTGGAGGTAGTAACTTACCTTTGCCTTGCCCCTATCGTTTTTTTAGGCAAGTTTCATTTACTGATGTGAATTCAATAGCTCGGTACCTGGCTCGAGCTGCTGCCTCTGCTGGGTTGTATGGCTCAAATCTGTTGGAACACACTGAGGTGAGAAGGAATCACAGAATCATAACATGGTTTGGGTTGGAAAGGACATTAAAGACCATCTATTTTCCATGGGTGGGGATACTTTCCATTAGACCAGTTTGCTCAAAGTCCCATCCACCTTGGCCTTGAATCACTCTCTTGTCTCTTGGGGCTTTTTTTCCTTTTCCCTTTTTGTCTTTTGGCCTGTTCTAAGTTTGGGGGCAGGGGGGGTTTGGGGTTGGGGTTTTTTTTTGACCTTGTGTCTATTGTTCTGCATTTTACTGTTAGACTGAGGTTCCAGCTATGTGGGATGTTGAAGGGTTTGCTTTGGTAAGCTTCCTCCTTCATATAAATAAATATAAAGACTAAGAAAACTGTATAAAGACTAAGAAATCTGAGCTTTGGAAGGGTTGCCCTTGCCCACTCCTGCAACAGCAACTCCTAAGCAGACAGTTTGCTAATATAAAATAATTTAAGTTGGAAGGTAAAACATGGATTTTCCCTCCTCACTTCTCTCAGCTCTGTTGCCATCAGTTGCTGTCTTGTAATACTTCAGTGTAACACCACTGAACACTGTGTGGCATTTACTGTGTATGATAGACAAAACTCTGACCCTGGTTTCTTCCTGGGTCTAGCTCAGGATAATCAATCATATGCTGAATTTTAAATTGATAACTGAAACTAGCAGACAAATTGAAATTTACTTCTCTGAAATTTGGGGAGGAACTGAAGGATTTGATTCAGATCTTTTCTTCTTGAAGCCAGTGGTAATCACTCTTCAATCACTCTTCTGCCCTCATAGCTGGTCTCAAGGGAATTGTTGTCTTACTACTTTGCCTGTGAGGCATTAAAAAGTTGTAAGTTATCTTGTGGCTATTTAAAATTTCTGTCCAAATCCTTTGTTTTTAAGTTAAGCCCAGACCTCAGCAAACGCACTTTCAGGGCTGGTACAATACTTCTTTTCACTTCTGCCTCTTTCCAAAATAATACTGTACTTGGAGAAGTACCGGGACAGCTGCATTTGTGGTGCACATATTTTGGCGTGCAACTGCAAATGACTGAATTCTGTGGAGGTTGTAATTACATCTGTGCCTGCCACGTTGCCTGAACATTGGAAGGATTCCCGTTGCAGTTTGCAGAACAGTTACACATGAAATAGGACCAGAGAAGAGACACTTAGTCTCTTGCAGGATTGAGGGATTCAGTTCTACATTATCAACTAGCCTAATTCTTAATATTTTTTTGTGTTTATGTACAAAGATAGATGGAAAAGACTTCTGCAGGAGTGGGGAGTAGGACTTGTGAAGTTCAGGGGTTTGATTTCTTCAAATCTAAAAGGAGATGAGGAAGAGAAAATAGGGACTGAGGGGAAAATGGTATACTAACCAGCAGCAGCACCAGGAAGAGGAAGTAGGTGACAAATATGATATGTAAATAGCTAAAGGAGTGTGATGATTTTTATAGACTCTTGTGATAAGGGAGTACCTGAGAACTGCTTATTATTTTACCAGCAGAAATAACTGCAGTGAAGTTGATGTTTTCAGCAATTTGAATTCATGCTGAAGGAAGAAATTAAATTTCATTATTTAGTATTGTTCTTGGTGATTTTTTCAGTATAATTTATTTTAAATATTCCTTCAACATATGTTATGATCTGATATATTTAATTCTAATGTTCCTGTTAATATCTTCTGTTCAGCTGTTAGATCAATTGTGTATTATTCAGTTATCTAGCAAGCTTAATTCTCATTCCATTAGTAACTTTAACTGTCTTTTGTCCCTTCAAACAAGATTGACCACTGGCTGGAGTTCAGTGCTACAAAGTTATCCACTGCCAGCCAGTTTCCTTCAGCCATCCAAGAACTCAACCACTGTCTGTCTCTACGGACCTACTTGGTGGGAAACTCTCTGAGTCTTGCAGATTTGTGTGTCTGGGCTGTACTAAAAGGTATTGGTTTATATTCTCTGTTTCACTGGCTTGCAGTATCAATATTTTGATAATCAATAAACAACAAGAATCCCCAATTTTTCTTTTTTGTGGATGCTAGTAGTGACTCCTAGCTCTATGACAGACTGTCTACTGTCATACACACTGCTGTGACCTGTGCATCCCTAGTGATGGCAATAGTATAGCTTAGGAAATCCTAGATTTTATTTTTTTAAATTGTTGCTACATTTGGAAATTTATGAGCTGTAATCCCTAGGTGGAACTTTTTCTAATTTCTTTTGTGTAATAATTGCAAGAATATCTTTTATTACCTGTTGCCTCAATATGAAAATGTGCAGTGTAAAATTATATGCATTGACCTTTCCGTGACATTATCTTAGCAGAGGAAATTTCTTCCGTGTTTACTTTGAATTATTAAAAGAGGTAGATGTTATTCTGCAAAATGCCCTTTAGAGGTTAAAGAAGCTTTGATGATCTGTTTTTATGGATTTGGTTTTTATTTTCTCTTAGCTCTATATCTAAAGGTGATAGGTGACAATCTACCATTCAGTATAACCCAATTCCACTTGAAAGTAAAGGGAATAATTAAGATTAAAAGCTAGCAGCTTTTGGTGCTTTTTCAGTGTTGCTGCTCTTAAAAGCAATCTGAAAAGCTGCTGTTGATAAAAACAATTTTATTTTTATAGTTAAATAGTTTGAAAACTTCTTTGTTTTCTAACAGATAATGGTACGTGGCAAGAGCAGTTAGAACAAAACAAAGCTCCTGTGCATGCAAAGCGGTGGTACAGCTTCCTTGAGGTACAACGTGCTTTCCAGTCTGTAGGAGCCAAGTGGGCTGCTGGCACACCAAAGGTTAAAATGGTAAGATTTACTCAGATCTTCTGGAGAGAGTAGCTTTATTTCTGTGAATACACCGCAAGAATTTTTTCTTTTTAAGTTAGAGAATTAAATACTGAAAGTATGCAGTCGTACAGTGAGCTAAACTTTTGTAAACTCTTGTTTACAGCTAAAGCTGTTGATTTCAATTTTAAAAAGGCATGAGCTGGCTAGTCCAGTGTGTAGGTGGAATTGTGGAAATATGGCACCTCTTCTTTTAATCAGCACTGCTCTTTAGCTGTATTGTTTGCTTTTTCTAAAGACAGTTTGAGATCCTGATGGACCTGCAAAGATTGCTCTTGACTGAAAGTTGACTGAACTTGTTAATCATGTTCAGGTTAAGAACACTAAGATACAAAACCTTAACTAGCAATTTTCTTCTAGCATAGAAGAAAAACTAGCATAGTTTTCTTCTATGGAGTAAATTAGACAACTTAGTGGGAATTTTCAGTCCTGGACCAGATTTGAAGACAAAATAACTTTTAAGTTAATTAATCTTTATTTGGAGTCCTGAGTAAGGTGAAAGTTGTGAAGAGATGAATTTGGAGTCCAATATGGCAGCTTGTAGGTTTGAAAGGAGACTTTGATACAGCAGTTGTTATCTAGAGTTTTATATCCGATTTTACAGGTAATACAATCTGTAATTATGTCTGTTTTCAAGGCAACAGAAAAAGAAAAGAAAGCAGATGTTGGGAAGTTTGTTGAACTTCCTGGCGCAGAGATGGGAAAGGTCATTGTGAGGTTTCCTCCTGAAGCAAGTGGGTAAGAAACACGAATACTTTGCCAAGGTTCTATTTTGTTTTTTGTTTTTTGTTTTTTTTTAAGTATTTTGGTGAGGATGGTAATCAGCTTATCAGACAAGACTGTTAAACCAAATGAGTGTTAAAAGCTTTGTCTCCACTAGAGCTGTTTGTACACTTCTCCTCTGTGCTTCATTGCGCTGTTGTCTGGACTTTGAATAGGGAGTTGAGTTGTGAGATAGAGTTGTGCAGCTCAGCAGTGGGATGAGGAGAAGCAGGAGGATGGCATTTGTATGGATAATGGATGTGTGTGCCCTGCCAAGAGCTATGGTGTGAACATGCAATCCTTATGAATTGGGTCAAGGGACTCAGTGCTTCCCAAGGCAGCTTCGATTTGAGAAAGGAAAGATGTGTGGGATAGCCTTCCTTGGGGAAGCTTGACACCAGATGTATAATGGAGGGCCAAGGGTCCAGATTGTGAGGAATACCAAAGCGCACATTCCTTAAAGATCACACAGAGAGATGTGATGAGCCAGTATAATAAACTCAATTTTTAGCCAGCTTTTTGTTTTCTGTTTCTTTTTGGAGTTGCCTGATGGCCTATAAAATTTCCACTATTGCATTTGTTCATTAAACAGGCTGTTCAGCATCATATGACTTCTGTAGTTGAGTTTCTTACTCTGTTAGTCCAATATAAACTTTACTCAAATATTGTGAATTATGTATTATGTATGTGTATGTCTATAACATATATTATTCTCAGTTTACTTTAGTAGTTTTTAGTGTCTTAATCCTGGTGTTTTAAAACACTGCTCTTCAGGGACATGTTACTCTCTTTTTGTCAGAGATTTTAATTTTGTGGATTTGGGGATTTATATTTAGTTTAAATTAGTCAGTAGCTTTATAGCTTATATTAAAAAATATGCAGCAATAGGAAAATTTCACTCTTGAGAATGTGGTAGGTTCAGATTATCTGGTAGCTGCTCCTGGGTATCATCAGCAGTTGGTTTAAGTTAGTCTGTAAAAATGGAGATAATTGCAGTCCAATCTTTATATCCATAGCAACACTCTAATTTACATATTTAGTTATTTTTAACAGTCAACTACTAAATTTGTAGTAGAAGAAACATAATCTGTTTTCATAAATGTGTAGTATTTCAGCAAATATCCTAGGTTTGCTGTTTGTTACACTTAGGTATTGCTCTCCATTCTTTCTCCTTCCCCCACAAATAATCTAGCTGAAGTAGTTCTGGTGTATATATTTATTTTTTAATTTCTTTTTTAGATATCTGCATATTGGTCATGCCAAAGCTGCCCTGCTAAATCAGCACTACCAAGTTAACTTCAAAGGAAAACTTATTATGAGATTTGATGACACAAATCCAGAAAAAGAGAAAGAAGACTTTGAAAAGGTATGATAAGATAGCAGAGGGATTATAGGCTGTGAAAGAATGATAAGTGCATGCCTCTCTTTTCTTTCATGCTTATTCTTATGGTTTATCCTTTCTGGACAATGGACCATTAAAACCACCACATCTTACATGAAGAGGATAAAGATGTAAGAAAACTACCTTTCCTGAATATTACAGTGTACGTTTTCACACTTGGCAGGTAATTCTTGAAGATGTTGCCATGCTGCACATCAAACCAGATCAATTTACATATACCTCGGATCACTTTGAAACAATAATGAAATATGCTGAGAAGCTTATTCTAGAAGGGAAGGCGTATGTGGATGATACTCCTGCAGAACAAATGAAAGCAGAGCGTGAGCAAAGAGTGGAATCTAAACACAGAAATAACTGTAAGATATTTTAAGCTTTGGTCTTGCTTTCTTACCTTTTTGATTTGGTATCAAAGCTTGATTTTTATTAACAAATATGAGTGAGATTACTAAATTGCATATCTTCAAGGTCCTTATAGGGACTTGAAAGTGTTTAGTGCTTTGTTCTACAAGGCTGGATGGATGAAGTACACATTTAGACCAGGGCAGTAAACTTGTGTATGTATGAATTCATCACCATTCATTATCACTTAAAAATTCACAATGTAAAATGTGTGAAAATGAATTCCGGTGTCCAAAGAGGGGATGGCACTGATTTTTCTTACTGCAATAATAAAACTTGATTCTGTATCAGCTTCATAATACCTTAGAAAATGGTGTATTTTTGTTGTTCCTAGGTGTTAATAAGAATCTACAAATGTGGGAAGAAATGAAAAAGGGAACAGAATATGGACAAACTTGTTGTCTACGAGCAAAAATAGATATGAGTAGTAATAATGGATGTATGAGGGATCCAACTCTTTATCGTTGTAAAAACCAGCCTCACCCTCGGACAGGAAGTACCTACAAGTATGTCCACTTTCTCCTTGTGTGGCCTGTAGCTTTTGCTCTTTCCAGGGCATTCCTTAGTAAATTTCTTTTAACACTTGGAACTTGCTAGCGTTTTTCAACTAGAATATCTGATGAGTCTCTTGACTTTCTGAAACTTGTGCAAATTACTTTTAGAACCTGTGAGATGGCCATTATGGTCAACAGTGAATATTATTTCAGTTTTAGTCCTTATATATGTTTGGAAAAAACATTAGCAATGTAGGGTTATTTTTTTAGGCTTGAATATTAAGGCTGTTATCAGTTCATTTCTTGAAGGCTTTCTTCATCTTAAAATTATATTGCCCTCTGGATCTTTCTGTGGACTATTAGTTGTATGTGTGTTATTTTAGTCTTGATCTGAAAGTTTTCAGGATCATAGGTTAGAAATATTTATAATGCTTGAATATAGACTGCACTGAGTTTAAATATTTCAGTGGGAAGAAAGTGTTTTGTTCTACCCTGCTAATTAAAGATCTTTTTTGTCAGTGTTTATCCCACATACGACTTTGCCTGCCCCATTGTTGATAGTATTGAAGGTGTCACACATGCACTGAGAACAACTGAATACCATGACAGAGATGAGCAATTCTACTGGATTATTGAGGCTCTGGGTATAAGGAAACCGTATATATGGGAGTATAGCAGGCTAAACCTCAACAACACTGTGCTCTCCAAGCGAAAGCTCACCTGGTTTGTCAACGAAGGCCTTGTGGATGGATGGTATGTTCCATGGCTGTAGATCAGCTCTGTTCCCTAAGATTCCCTAAGAATGTGCCTTGTGACTAGCACATTCATTTTTGCTTTGGGATAGTTTGAATGAATATTTAAACAATATTAAAGAATATAGATTAATTAAACTGGCTTGTGTATGTACAATGTGTCTGTTTCCTACTCTACAGTAGCTGTGTACATACATATTCATGGCCTGTAATAAACATGAGGCAGCTTATTTTTGGACTCTGGCTCTTGCTGTGGGTGGTATGTTTTCCACTCTTGAGTCATTGGTTGTTGTCATTGGAGTCATTCCCAAACAATGCCAGAAGAGGGCCTGGATTGAAGTGTTTCTGGTCCTGTTCATCTAGTCAAATCCATCCCACTTCTCTCCAACCTGCCCTCGCCCTCCTTCTTTCTGTTAATTTTTTCAGATTGATTTGATTTCTGCAGACAGTGTTTGGTGGTCTAGCTGTCTAGTTGTCATTTGAGTTGGAAGCTTAGATTCCTAGTTTATGCATGGAGCCACTTGGCTATAGCCAAATTTATCCTTTTTTGTCCCTGCCTGTTTTTTTTTCCCTAGAGGTGTAGCTGATCTTATGATGGTCTTTACCTTTCCTACCCTGAGCCTCCCTGTTAGGTCCTCAGCAAAGTTTGATTCATGTTCCCAGCAAATTCAAATGTTACATTGCAGATCAGGCCTTTTTATTTCTTCCATAAGAGAGAAAAAAATCATAGAATTTTATCACTTATATAAAGAGTCGTCACTTCTTTCCAGCAATATTTCCTGGGTGCCCTTGGAGGGGAAATAATGGATAAGGGACATAACTTTTGCCTTGCTAGTTTTTGAGAGACCTAACTTTCACCATACTTTTTGTATGGGTAAGAGCTCAGTCTTCTCAGTTAGGTGCTTTCACCTAGCTGGGAGCTTAGTGAGTAAAATACACTGAGGCTGTGCCTTTTGTGTCTGGCAGTATTAGTAAAGTCTTGATAAGTGCAGAATTAGAAAATTTAGCGTATGGCACTAATGGAATACCGTTTTCCACTAGGGATGACCCAAGATTTCCCACTGTCCGTGGTGTCCTGAGAAGAGGCATGACAGTTGAAGGGCTAAAACAGTTTATTGCTGCCCAGGTGGGTGTTTTCTTCTGATTCTTTGAATCTCCCTCGATAAGTTTCACAAATTTTTGTGAAGCTTCACTTAATGTACTTGTCACTGGGAGGTTTCTGCTTTTGAAGCTTTGCTACTTTGACATCTATTGCTTCAACAATGGTAGCACCTGTGAGTAGGTGTTGGCAAAATGGACTTGCAGTTTTCTTACTTGGAGAAGGTTTATTTTGCAAGCTCAAAAACTGTTTTTAATGAAAACAAACTATAGAGAGTTTTCAGTTTAAAGAACTTTGTTTTAAATTAGTCTAAGAGCTAGAATATTTATATTAATGTGGTATTGATTCGGGTTTTTTTTATCCAGGGCTCCTCTCGATCTGTCGTGAATATGGAGTGGGATAAAATCTGGTCCTTTAACAAAAAGGTATGTGTTTAGTCGGATTTGATGCTACTCCTGATATCCTCTTTCTAGGATATGTAGAGAATCCAGCGTTCATTGGAGCGCTTATCACAACAAGTAGCAGTTGCAGTATGCTGCATCATTTGGCGCACTCTCAGGAAAATGGAATGTCCCCCCCTTCTAACCTGAAGAAGCACTAATCCTATTGATTCTCCTATACCAGTACTTACTTGCCTTCCTTAGTAGTACGGGAAAGGATAATGGTATTAATGCTGTAAATCTGATCTGAAAACTGCATTTCATTTTTCTGCTTTCAAGCTGCGAGCTATCTGTAAGAAGGTATTACTTAATGCTTTTTACCTTAGCATATAGCTTACAGTGTTATAAGCATACATAGCATAAGCTATCATTTTGCAGCTTCATAGCACAGTCGGACTTGCTTGTATAACAGGAGCTCTACAAACCCACTGAAAATGCATTATTCCTAGTTTTCAAAGGCTGCCCACCTCTGGTTTGGCTGATTTGTCAACATAAACACAAATTTCCCCCAATTTGGTTCATGTTGGCCATGTTTCCTTTCTGTGGCAAAAGGACGAACGCACTGCGTACTCTGTCTGGGGAGATCAAGCCAGCACTGCTGGAATTTCTGACTAAATGGCAAATCAGGAATATTGCATCTTAACATGATGAGTTGCTTTTTGGCAGCAGATGCTTGGACACTATAATAAGGCGATTTGTTTTCATGAGGATTGCATATTTTGTGTGATTGTGGAAACACCTGTTATTTTGCATTGGTATTCCTGCCTGGTTTTGCTTAGGTAGTACCCAGATCTGTTCACTTAAATAGTTTTTGCTTGTTTGGCATGTGTCTTGTAATTCTTCGTGTATTTTGCATTTGATTTGCTACATACACGTAGGTTTATAAATTGGTTCTTTCTGTTGCTGCATAAATATATTTATGACTAACAACTGATTTGAGGGGAAGAATCCACAATGGACTGTCAAGGCTCATTTTTTTTAATTGACTTTTAAAGTGAGTTTCTTAGACCTCTGACTCAGCTCCTTGTACAGCACCATATTTATTAGCCAGTTTTATTTACATGTGGCTGTGCAGATTGAAAGCTAACTGCAATATGAGAAAAACAGTTGGCTGCTTACAGGTAATTCTGAGCTCAAAGACTTTATCAGTGTGACAACTCATATTTTATACGTGATCCTGTAATTTTTAGCACCTGACAAGGGATTGCGAGTTTTAATGAATAAAATAAAGAGCCTGGTAATAACACTATAGAATCTGGTCATTTAATTATCAAAATTATGATATTAAATAATATAATACCCCTGCATTTTGAGATACATACACAAGTCCTTTTTCAAAGTGTATGTCTAACATTTAGGTGCCTGACTTCAGGGACTACTAACTAATAAAGTGTGTCTTCTTAAGAGTATATCATCATATTACTTTATTATATAATGTCAAGTAATTAGAAGCTAAATAATTTTCTCAAAAATATAGAAAAATATATAGCTGTGTAGCTTTTCATTTGAGCAGGAATAAACCAAGGAGAGCAAAAATTACTTCATATTAATAAAAGCAGGTGCTTTCCTTTGTGTCAGTTTCCAGTTACCCAGGTAGATCCTGGATATTCCTTTTGGCCTTAGATGACTGCTTTACTTGAATTATGTATTTAAGTGCTTCTGAACAGTTTGACAAACCAGTATTTCAGGTATAAAAAATGCTGTGAGAAACTACAGCTGCTATGTTTGATAATGGGCAATAAAAATACAGGAAGACATCCTAGTGGTACCTTTTTCTTGCCAAACTCATGTTGTAGAAATCCGAATGAAGTAAATTTTATGTTATTGCCTTATTATAGTATCTGATGTGTCTGTAGTAAAATTGCAGACTTGATTGGTGCCTCCTCTACAGCCAGTTCTGTCACTGATTCTGCTGGAGTACTGGCCTGGAAAATGAGTATGAGATCAGGTCTTGTGCTGCTGGAAAAAGAACAAACTCCACTTAAAAATTGTTGCTTTAAATTTAGTTAACTAGAGAAAAAGCGATTCAGATGTAATAGCCTATGTGCACAGTAAAATTGTATCAGAGTACATTTTTTGTGTCTTCCCCATAATTTTGGTTACTTCTGCTGTCAGTAGTACCCAATCCAGTTTTTACTCAGAGTATTTTAATAAAGATTGGAAATTGTAAAGTATTACCATGATTTTCTCACTATTCTGTAGCTTTGGGTGAAAGTGACATTAAAGCAAACTTTGAAAAAATGCAGTAACATAAAGAATACCAGTTAATATTCTTTTTTTTTTGTGGTGATTGTTTTGTAAAGCATCTATTTTTTTTGTCAGTGGCATATATTCATGATCCACCTCATTTGTTTTCTGTAGGTTATAGACCCAGTAGCACCTCGGTATACTGCTTTACTGAAAGATGCAGTGGTCCCAGTAAATATTCCTGAAGCTCAAGAGGAGATGAAGGAAGTGGCTAAACACCCAAAGGTTCTTGCTTTACTCTCTTAATTTTCTTGTACTGCAGCTCAGTAAGGTTGGGAAGTACCTTAGCATGAAACAGTCAGGAAGGGGAGTCCTGCTTTTAGCTTGCTCAGATAGCTAATCTGATAGAGATCATCTATCCAAGGGGTACTTTTGTTTTGCCTCAAAATTGTCAAAAACTGTGCAACTGCTAAACATGTTTGCTCTTTTAAGAGGGAACTCTTTGTAAATATATAGAGCGCATATAAAAGGTGCTCTAAAAGGCCTCTCTGGGAGTTTTCAGAAGAGTGAGTCATTAGAAGTCTGGAATGCTACTCAAGCTGGTTTTCCTATTGTTTGATGCTAACTTTTACAGAGGTTAAATATTACATTTTATTCAAGCTCTGTTTACTGTATAATACAGTAAACACTCTTTACCATTAACAGTGAGGTGTTTTTTAAGTGATTTATAAAATCAGGTTTTATGTGGAGAGGTAACATATTAACTTGTTGATTCTGTCAATCTCTGGATTTTTAATATGACTTTTAAATTTGTATAGCAAATAGCTTTTATCAAAAGGCAAAGAACTTGCTGATTTGATACTTTTTGTATCCAGTAAACAGAGTAATGTCCCTTAATAGGGAAGTGTGTTACTGATACAACTCTTTCTTGGTGCTACTAGTAACAAAGATACTTTCCTTTGAGTCAATTGTGCTGAAATGTCCCTGAAAGCATCTCTTAACTTATATACACTTACACTGAGAAATGAGTGAATATTTGTTGAGGCTTTGCTTCATTTCTTTGTTTTGATTTTGTTGCTCTGAGTGCTCCTGTAGCCATTTCTTGTAACTGAGAGTTGGACATTGGGCCCCTCTTGCCCGTGGCTGATAACAAGGAAACAGGTTTTGAGCAGATGTGAGAGTTGTGACTCTTCAAGGCTCAAAGACACTGAAGTTTGGTCAGATACAAGCCAGCATATTAAAACATTGATAGTACCAGTAAATACTTCCTCCAGTATGTAATGAAATATATACTGACTTAAATAAACTAATAGAAAACTCCTGACCAGCTGAGAAAGTCTGAACTCACAGCTGTCGGCCTTTTTAGAAAATAGAAGTTTATCTCAATTGTTGAGATACTTTAAAGCTGAATATTTTATAAGTGATGTAGTTCTGGTTTCTGTCTTTACAAATCTATGCAGCTAAAAGAAGCTCCATATATAACCTTATAAAAAAGCAAAAATTAGAGTTCTGAAATTAGTTTTGAAGGGAATTTGCCTAGCAAAATGGGAACTTGAAGAAATTTGGGTTTACCTGTGAGATCCTAAAGATGCATGGACCTTGCAATGGAAATGGAATATGCTGTTAGTGGATTTTTTGGGTGAATTATCAGGGGAATGCGGACAATGCCAGTAAAGAAGAAACTGGAGAGAGCTGTGGAAAAACATTGTAGCTTTGCATTACTGTTATAGTCCATCTTCTGTCTTCATCTGCTGTCTTTGAAATGTAAACCATTATTCACAGAATGCTGATGTTGGTTTGAAGCCTGTGTGGTACAGCTCCAAAGTCCTCATTGAGGGCGCAGATGCAGAGACCCTGGTGGAGGGAGAGGTGGTTACATTCATAAATTGGGGCAATATCATCATCACCAAATTAAACAGGTAACCTGTACAGTGGCAGATGAAGTTAAGTTTTGCTTTTCAGCTTTTTGTTGCCTTTTCTTTTAACAGGAAGCTTGTAACAGTAAAGAATCAATGGCTGGCCGTATATGTCCAATCTATGAGTCTGTGTCTATAAATCTACTTTGAAATACGCCATGAAACTGCATGTTAGCATAGGGTGTATATTGCTGTAGATTCAGTTGGAAATCATTAGTCAGTCCTGATACTGCATGTCCCTCTCATCCAGTGCTCTCCATGATTCTGTGGCACTATTGCCACTGTAAAACAGCCTTTTCAGACAGAAGAAACCACCTGGAATGTTAACAACTCTCACCCCATAACAAGTACTGCTTTTGCATACTGAGAAACTAAACCTGTCACAGTTTTAGTTGCACAGCTGTTGAGGTGGGGAGGGGGACCATTTAATGTCATCACGGTGGTTTTGAAGGGGTTGTGTTGAGACAGTGCCAGAACGGAGTGAGCTCTGATAGAGAACATAAATACGCAAAGATTTTTCTCCCCATCCTTTTTACTCTATGTAGATATTTAAGACAACAAAATTAATGGAGAACTTAAATGGCAGTGAATGCACTCTTTCATTTTCTATGATCCGCTCTTCAAAATTAACTCTGAACACTTGTTTTTGCAGTATTGAATCAGAACTGATCATTTAGGCTGTACCATTATAATTTCTTTTTTCCTGTAGAAATTCAAGTGGAAAAATTGTGTCTATCAATGCCAAGTTGAACTTAGATAATAAGGACTTCAAAAAAACTACTAAGATCACTTGGTTGGCAGAAACTCCACGTGCACCCCTCATCCCAACTGTCTGTGTTAATTATGAGCATCTGATCACTAAGCCGGTTCTAGGTAAAGATGAAGACTTCAAGCAATATATCAACCGAAATAGCAAGGTGAGTTGTATTTTTGTCCCCTTTAATTCCACAAAACTTCATGTTGTTTGTTTTTTTTTGTTTAATTCACTGTTTCTAGTTGTGGTTTTGAAAATAGAATTGGTTTTTTGTTAAACAGATAAATTGTGCTGGTGTATCTAGTTTCTGTGTTTCCATGTAACCTGTCATAATCTCAAAATTAAAATATGACTCTTGTTTATTCTCAGTTGTTACCAGGCTTTTACACATCTGAAACCAGTAGTTTGAGTTTTGTCTTGATACATTCTTATGATGTGGCATCTTCTTGCTAGTACTTGTTCTGCTGTTACTGGAATTAAGTAACATTTTGACACTTTGAAAAGGAGGAAATCACCTTCTACAACTCTATTTCTTGCTGTTCCTTTGCTCTGTTAGACATGGACTGATTTCTTTTAATACTTACAGCAAGAAGAACTGATGCTGGGTGATCCGTGCCTTAAGGAGTTAAAAAAAGGAGACATCATACAACTTCAGAGGAGAGGATTCTATATTTGTGATCAGCCCTATGAGCCAGTGAGGTAAGTTACCTGAGAATGGCCTAAACAGACTTCACAGAATTTGCTTTAGCTTATTGTGTTTTAGTGTTTTCACACACACACATTGGTAAGTGTAATGTCGTCTGCAAATATTTACTCATTACCATGATCTTTGTGAGGAATATCTCTGTGGACTGGTATGGCTTTTATTTTTTATTCCATTCCTGCCTCTTCAAACTGTCTTAAGCCAAGTATGTGGTACTTGAGGTGCACCCCAGCTAACCTGGACTTGGTAATGATGTCATGGTTTTGTTGTGACTTGGAGTATAGAAATTAAGTAGCAGTGCTACGGAATAAAACAGACATTTTTCCAATTAGGGTATGCATATACTACTTAATTGTAACACTTTCTTAGCAAGCTGTTGAAATATTTACATGCAATTATAACATAAACATATAAATATTATAACAAAAAGGAAAACGCGCATGTAAGAGGAATCATTGCAGATCCCCAATTATGTAAATCTAGATAACTACAGCTGTATATCAAAGATAAGCTTGCAGTTGTGTGAAAGCATCTTTTAGAGAGAGTAGCCCATTTGTTTCAATAAACGTTTGATATTTATCTTTTATTTCCTTTACTGTTGTGTTTTCTATAAATCTTTTTATAGTCCTTACAGCTGTAAAGATGCCCCATGCATTTTGATTTACATCCCTGATGGACACACTAAAGAAATGCCAACATCTGGGTCAAAAGAGAAGACTAAAGCTGAAACTGCAAAGAAAGAGGTAAACTAGTGGTTTAGGAAAGTACCATAAAATGTGTGTGTATTTGTGTGTGTGTATATATATATATACTATACATCTCTTTCTATACAAGATTACATGCTTGGTTTCTTTGTTTCTTTTTTTTTTTTTTAGGCTAGTTCAGCTGTAAAAGGAAAATCTGCTCCAGCTGTTGGTCATACCTCTACTCCAGCCTGTGCTGAGTCATCTGAAGGTCACTTGGTCATCTACAACAAGGTGGCTGCACAGGGTGATGTAGTTCGTGACTTGAAGGCTAAGAAGGCAGCAAAGGAAGATATTGATAAAGCTGTGAAACAACTGCTGGCCTTGAAAGCAGAATACAAAGAGAAGACAGGCCAGGAGTATAAGCCAGGAAATCCTCCAGTATCTGGAACTGCACAGTCATCAAAGCCTGAGACCTCTGGTACCTTGGACAGTAAAGCCCTGTATGATAAAGTAGCAGAACAAGGAGAAGTGGTCCGAAAACTGAAAGCTGAGAAAGCACCTAAGGTGATGATTAAAATAATCCTGTGGTTCTGTCTGGGTTTGCATAGCCCATTGTTCTCGCTCTGTGGAAGTGAATGGGTGCTTATGGATCTAGAGGTTTTATAGTAGTCATCATTTGGACTGGACTTTGTTCTGTCAAGACTTGTGTTTCCCAAAATTTCTTCAGTTAGATTTGTATGACCAAGTTTGTATTGGTGAATTCCCGTATTTCTTAGGCTGGTGCTCTGAAACATGGACCAAATTTACCCAACAGCAAGAGTTGATTAACTATCCAAATCAAGTCCTTGAGATTTAAATGCCTTGGCAATTTCTTCATTTCTTTAACTCGGTATGGTCAAATTATGTGACTTCACAGGATTGAATTGTTGCTGTTTAGACCTTGAAACAAAGCTCCAGAACCAGAAAGGAAAGATCCAAATGCCACAGATGTTTTTGAGAATCTTCCTGTCTGTAACTGTACATAGCAAACATAGCTGCTATTAGCTGTGTTATTTTCTTTCTTTTTAATGCAGAGCAAGAAGAGAGGGAAAATAACATAGTTTGCCCAGTGGTTAAATAATGTTGATAGTAGTAGTATCTTGATGGCACTATAAAATCGAAATAAATGAGAAGATCTAAATTAATTTATTATTATAATTTTACTTAGGAACAGTTAGGGTTGTACATCACTTAAGAGGAGTTACTTTGTTAAAATAGGAAATTAGTAGAGAAAACTTCTCTGAATAACTCCACTAAGTACTTAGGAAAACTGAATAGTTGCACATAAACTGCAGGTCTTTTTATGAAAGTATTTATGGTATTCTTGAGAATCTTATCTCTCTATATCTTTGTTCCTCCCTCTTTCTGCCCCTTCCTTTCTTCTTTCAGGATGAGATATGTGCTGCTGTGGAAGTCCTTTTATCCCTAAAGGCAGAATATAAACAACAGACAGGCCAGGAGTACAAGCCTGGAAGCCCACCTGTGGCCTTTGTCCCTCCTCAGTGTTCTCCTGTTGCCACTCCTCCATCCCCATGTCCAGTAGACAGCAAGGCTCTGTACAGCAGAGTAGCTCAACAAGGAGAAGTGGTCCGCAAGCTCAAATCGGAGAAAGCTTCAAAGGTGTTCTACCTGTGGATACTTCTGAGTGGAACAGTGTCTTCAATTTAGGCTAAAACCCAATGGCAGGTTTTGTGAAATTTGAGGAGCAGAATTTCTAAGCTAGTTCCATGAAGTGCTTTCCCAAATTATCTTAAGCTGATATATGGCTGACTGCATGAGTTATGTGTTAGTGCATGGAAAATAAATAAGTTCTTTTTTTAGTCATACAAGAAAAGTGAAGCAGAATATAGGCAGTAACTTGGAAGAAGGGCTGTAACTTGGAGCCAGAATGGCAGCAATAAATTTGGGAATTACCTGATCATGACCAAAGAACCATTATTTATTCAGAGTCTGTATATTTGCTGCTGTTCTCCAGTGTGCAGCTCATGTACTGCTATAACTGGAGGGGACTAAGCCACCTAAATGGGAGGCTTTTATGGCACAGAAATCAGCCCTTACCTACACTACCTGATTTGGTCCTTTGGTATACAACTTGTCGGTATTCTGGCTAAAAAGTTTTACCACAGAACTTAGTAATAACAACTTATACTCACAGGATAGCTCTAGAAGTTTTACTGCAACAGCTGTGTTAGTGCCATTCTAGAAAAGCTTGTGTTATCTCAGCTATTGTGTTACACCTCTACCCTTATTTCTACCCTTATCTGCAACTGCTGTTTTTTCTCTCTTGCTTCAGGAACAAATAGATGAGGCTGTGAAAATTCTTTTAAACCTAAAAGCAGAATATAAACAAAAGACAGGTCAAGAGTACAAGCCTGGAAATCCACCCTCAACGCCTCCTTGTCTATCTTCTACTGCACTTCCATCTCCTGTCTGCTGCAGTAACTTGGCAAGCTGTAGCTTAGTGGATGGCAAAGCACTTTATGATACTGTAGCTGAGCAAGGGGAAGTGGTTCGCAGACTCAAGGCAGAGAAAGCTTCCAAGGTACAACAGGCATTAGAGTGAGCAATTGTAATTGTAATCACATTTGGCCACTGGGGGGAAATCTTTCACCAAGTAGTGATCAAGCTCCCCCTATGTCCAGTGATCAAGCTCCCCCTATCATGCATGCTCTGATAATGCCAAACAGAACTGTTCTGGTGCTGGATACTTTCCTGACTCAGATATACAAAGTCAAACTTAACCTCTCATATCTAGGTGAATAGGCACGGGGATGGCAGATATTGACCCTGCAGAAGTGTTTAATATATTTTACTGTCCCTTGCTGTATTTGGGATGAGTGACTGTTCAACTATCTAGTGTGCTGCAGGAATAGCAAGACCTTTCAAAATGAAACAGATTCAGTGATGGTTGTGGAAAAGAACATGAGACAAACAGGCAGCTTTTTAGGTGCTTCTGGGGGGCAGGGGGGTTTCTGCCTGTACTTCCACCTTGCAAAATTGGTTTTGGTGTTGGGTTGTTTTTGGGGGGCTTTTTTGTTGGTTGGTTAGGTTGGTTTTGTAGCCTCATAATCAATGCTTCTGGCCAGTTCTCTCCTTAATTCTCACCAGTAAATCTTGCTATTTATCCTCCACACAGGATCAAATAGATGAAGCAGTAAAACTCCTTCTTTCTCTAAAAGCTGACTACAAGGAAAAGACTGGGCAGGAGTACAAGCCAGGACACCCACCAGCAGCTCAGGGGGCTTTGCCTCAGACATCAAACACAGTACCTGGTGGTCCAGACACTCCTGAAGCTAAAGCCCTGTTTAGCAAAGTAGCTCTTCAAGGAGATGAAGTTAGGAAATTAAAAGCAGAAAAAGCAGACAAGGTAATAACATATACACTGTGGTGTAAAAATGTAATATATGTATTTAAATCTAAAACTATCTTTGAAATTCAGTGTGATTATGGGAATTAAAAATGTAAAAAAATTTACACCTTTAAAATACGCAGCATTTAAATTCTGAGATCTGAAACATTCTTTTTAAATTAAATATGCTGTCAGGTATGATCCTATAAAATGTAAGCACATTAAAGTTAGGTACTGGCTTATGCAGATTTTTCTGCCAACAGTCAGTGAATGTCCATAAAGCCATATAGATTTTTTTTTTAATAGAGCTATATTATTCCAGTGATTTCTCTATAATTTTCTACTTTTTTTTTCAAGGAAAAGATAGATGTGGCTGTTAAAGAACTTCTTCAATTGAAGGCCCAGTATAAGTCTGTTGCAGGAGTTGACTATAAACCAGTGTCTGCTAGTGGTGTAGATGACAAAGACAAAAAGAAGAAAGAGAAGGAGAACAAGTCTGAAAAGCAGAGTAAGCAACAGAAGCATAACGATGGCCCCAAAAAAGAACCTTTGCAAGGACAGAGTGGGAATGAGCGCTCCTCAGATGGATCAGGAGAGGGCCAAGGCCCTAAGAAACAGACCAGGTAAAGATGCAATCTTTAATCTTTTTGGATAGAACCATCAACTGTCTACCTCTGTTCAGATTTAGAGTGTGATACATTTCTCATTTCACTTGAAAGTGTGGACATTTGTAAAATAACTGTATTGATTTTCATATTCAGGATTGAGCCGAAACCAAGTTACCAAAGTTTATTTAGTGTCAGTTGTGCTTCAGCATCCTGTATTGTTACTGTCACTGGGAATTTTTTGTGCTTATTATTTGCTTCTGTAAATGTGCTGCTGTGTCTTGCTGAAAGTTTAGAGGTCTTTTTACAGCATGTATTATGCATCACTATGTATTTACTGCTTCATATACATAAACAATATATTAGAGACAAGAAATGCAGTTATTTTGTATAGAAATAATGCCAGAAAAAATGTATTTCCCTCCTTGAAAGCCTCTCTGTTTGTAGAGATGTAAAACCTTTACTTTTGTGTTCTATCATTTGAATCTGGTGAGTTTAACCTTCTTTAGAATCCTGTAGGTTTATTGGTTATCCTTATTTTGAGGTAAGTCAGTTTTCTGTCTCAAACAGTGTGACTGACCATTCACATGAATGGTGAATTTGAGTTGCAGGTGAATGGTTAAGTTGAGTCTTTCCTGAAATTTTAGCTACTGGCTAGGTAGGAAATATTTAAAATAAAGAGAAAAACTACTTACTCACAGGTCTGGTTAATCTTAATTTCTTACTGGACTGCTTACTGGTGGTTGGGTTTTTTAATGTGTTGCTGTGAGGTTCTTTGATACAGCCGTAGTGAGAATTAGAAGTATTCAAACCATACTAAATAATTGGAACTGTTCTTTAAATATTAATATTAAATATTCTTGTTAGGATAAGGAAATACTAGCAACTCCCACCAGCCAAAACTTAGTCTTTTGATGTAAAACTAAAACATTCTCTTCCACCTTATTATTCCTGCCCCAAAAGAGAAGAGAAAGAAAAGGGTTTGGATAAGTTTCATGGCTAAATGCTGAATGGTTCTTTTGTCATACCATAGGCTGGGTCTAGAAGCTAAAAAAGAAGAAAATCTTTCAGAGTGGTTCTCTCAGGTAAGTGCACATCAGTTTGATTTGATTGTTTCATTCTGTTATAAATCAATGTGTGTTTGGGATTTACATCCTTCTGATTGAGGGTTTTTTTTTTTCAATACAAAGCAAAGTATTTGCTCTTTTCTATGTCTTATGTTATCATGGTCTTAAACAGAAATGCCTTGGAGTGAAAACCTGAATAAATTTAATAAGCTGTAAAAAGGGTGAGTGTCAACCACCCAACCTTATTATATATAATACATATGGTTTCCTTGTTTCATACCTGAATTCCTCTTTTGTTAAGAGTAAAAAACTTAGTTGAAATTATAGGAATTTCACAGACTTGAAAGTTTTATTTCAGCTCCAGGTGATGCATAACAGAAGTGAATATCTGTTGCTACTTAACAATTTTGCTAGATTCTGAGATTGAAAACAACCCAGGTCAAGATGATTAGTTTTGATTAGTCTTGTTATGAGAGATTGTAAGTAGCTGTCAGTGGTGTACATTTCCTGTCAGTAGTATAATTTTTGCCTGTACTCCAAGAAATAAAAGTCTCTTCTGACATGAGCTGGAGACATTTCTTACAGAAGTGTTTTTGTTCCCGGAAAGCAGCTATAGTCTCTTACTTGGGTTCATGAAACTCAGTTTTAGTTAAGTGTTTACAGTATTCAGACCTATCATTAAGCTTAATGTTCCTGGTTAACCTTCTCTAGGTAACACAAATGACCCTAAAGTATATCTTAGCTGCTAACAATTTGAGCAGTTTTAAGTAGGAGATTCTCTTGAGTTGCATGGCGCACACTTGGATTACTGAATGTTCTCTATGCACAAACTGAAACTTCAGCCTCTGATTAATCTTTTGCAAGGTGATCACAAAATCAGAGATGATTGAATACTACGATGTCAGTGGGTGTTACATTCTTCGTCCTTGGGCTCATGCTATTTGGGAAGCCATCAAAGACTTCTTTGATGCAGAGATCAAGAAACTTGGAGTGGAAAACTGCTACTTCCCCATGTTTGTGTCCCAGGCTGCCTTAGAGACGGAGAAGTCTCATATTGCTGACTTTGCTCCTGAGGTACACTTCAAAACTTCATTTTAATCTGACTGTAAGAAAACCCAACCACTTAGTCTGCAGCTGGGTATAAAGTAAGTTTGGGGTTAGAATACATTTTCCCAAACTTGTTTTTTATTTTCTCCTATTTTTAGGTTGCTTGGGTCACAAGATCTGGGAAAACAGAACTGGCTGAACCAATTGCTATACGTCCCACAAGTGAAACAGGTGAGTCTCTTTTCATGTAGTTTGGCTGTAAACTTATATGAGAAGTTCTATATATAGTGTAGCTGGTAGACAGAAGAGTCCCTTCTGAAAAGTGGAAGCCCCCATTTTTCAGAATATTTTCTGTAACTCCTTAGGAAAATTTCTTAATCTTGTTGCTGCTCATAGCAAATCCACATTATGTGTTTCCTTAAATAGACATTATTAGGAAATGCATACTTTTTCTGGATTTTTTTTTGTTAATATCCTGAAGACTGACTTACTTTGTCTGAAAACACATTTGATTATTTGGTTTATAGTGTTTATAAGAAATTTTTTTCAACTCATGATTCACTTCAGTTTTGCATGTGTTTTGACTGTAGCTGTTCCTCTGAGTAATTTAAACAAGCATTTTAAGACCGAAGGCTAGATGAGTTTTTAATTGAGTCAGGTGTAGCATAGCATCCTGAAATCTTGAGATAGGGAGTTCCTATTTGTGAGCCCAGGTGTATTTACCATACTGTAAGCCAGCAATTCAAACCCAGTGTCATTAAATAATAAGCTTTGGATTGTACTTTGACCAGCAGCAACCAAGCTCTTTTGCAGAGACTTCGGATGAAGTGGAAGTACTCTGGTGAAAATATTATGTATTAAGACAAAATAATCTATTTTAAAGGAACTGAAACATGAAAGCATAATTCTCACAGAAGAGAATGTTAAGCTTATATGTAGCAAAAGAAAAAGTTTGACATAAATGTCTTTATTGTGTGGAGACTCAAAGCTGCTTTCTTTTTACAGTAATGTATCCTTCCTATGCAAAGTGGGTGCAGTCACACAGGGATCTTCCTATCAAGCTTAATCAGTGGTGCAGTGTTGTGGTATGTGTACACAATTCCTGAGTACCTCTTCTTATCACAAGTGCAGTGTAGGACAGTTATTCTCTGTGGACATGGCATGATCACAGCACATATTTCAAAGCAAAATTGTTACCATGGTTTATGTGATATGTTTTCCTCAGTGTTTCTAATAAAACATTCTTTATCAATGGTTGATTGTATTAAGTAGAAATCTGACTAGTTGGCTTTTTTATCTTTATTGAAGGTTTTCTAATACTTGCTTATAAACATTATTTGTAACAATAATTTGACACTTCATAGTGTTAATTTTTTTTGCTTCCGCCCCTCCAGCGCTGGGAGTTCAAACATCCCCAGCCTTTCCTTCGCACTCGTGAGTTCCTTTGGCAGGAGGGTCACACAGCATTTGCAACATATGAAGAAGCAGCAGAGGAGGTAAAAACAAATGCACTGGTGCTTCCCCTTTCAGGAAGTTACCTTACTCCATAGCAACACAAACAAATCTTTGTACTGAGATCTCAAGGATATCTATTTTGAGCGCCCTTGTGAAAAATGCCAAGTTTATCAGAACCAATTTTTTTTCTCAGATGTAACCCATTTCTGATGCTTCATTCTCTACAAACAATATGGGGAGTTTGAAGAGTGTGATATATAGTGTGTGCTTACCTTAAAATGATTTTTCTTAAAAATACTTAAAAATCAGTTTTCCTTAAAAATTTAAATAATGCATCCATGTGTTTACTGCTAGAATTTTTAAAACTTTCTTCGTCCAGTTTTAAAACTTTTTTCTTGTTTTCTTTCATGACTTATAGTTGTTGCTTTTTGATTCAGGGAAAATAACATCCAAAGTTTGAAGTAATTGAAAAAATCTTAGTTTCTAAACATAGTTTTGAGAAAGTATTAAATCTTAGAGATTTCAGACTCTGTCACATAAAAATATTTCAAGGTTTAACAAATGCTAAATACTGAGTAATTCTGAAGATCGTTTGTTTATCATAGGTGCTGCAGATACTTGATCTCTATGCTCGGGTGTATGAGGATCTCTTGGCAATACCTGTTGTGAAAGGAAGAAAGACAGAGAAGGAGAAGTTTGCTGGGGGGGATTATACAACCACTTTAGAGGCATTTATATCTGCCAGTGGAAGAGCTATCCAGGTATTTACTTTAATATTATTATTATTGTTGTTGTTGTTGTTATTGTTATTGTTATTCTATAATATAATAATTATTATTTTTCTCATTAAATATAGGAAGATTAAATATTTAAACTGATGCTTGATAAACTTAACTTTCCATTGAATAGAATTTTCTGTGTGCATCTATTTCAGGGAGCAACATCACATCATTTAGGGCAGAATTTCTCAAAGATGTTTGAAATTGTGTTTGAAGACCCCAAGAAGCCAGGAGAAAAACAGTTTGCTTATCAGAATTCCTGGGGCATTACAACTCGGACTATTGGCGTAATGACAATGATTCATGGAGATAACATGGGATTGGTACTCCCACCTCGTGTAGCCTGTATTCAGGTGTGTAAAAATGCCTTAAACTGCTTTAGTTTCCTTTCTTGTCTTGGAATTCATAAGTATTTCATGTCAGGCAGCTGAAAGACTTAATATAGGATGGAGCTGTCTAGTTACAGAGTAGCTGTGTGAAGCTAATACAAGTCATTAGGATACTTGTGGTGGACCAGTCCCCTTTGATAGTTCATCCATTTGAAGGAATGTTATCTGTGCCATTAGTATGAAAAGTGAAATGTGTCCTTCATTTCTGAGAGCATGAAGGAAATTACTGGAACAGAGGGCCACAATATTGGTTTCAAGTTTTTTATAACTATGAGCTAATTTTTTTTGTTGCATAAAGTACATGTCCTGTTCTATTGCAGGTTGTAATTATTCCCTGTGGTATCACAAATTCCCTTTCTGAAGAGGACAGAGAGGCTCTGTTGAAGAAATGTAATGAATATCGTAGCAGGCTGCTTGCTGTCAACATCCGTGTCCGGGCTGATTTAAGAGACAACTACTCACCTGGCTGGAAGTTCAACCACTGGGAACTTAAGGTACTTTTCTTTCCAGGAGGGGTTTTGAAGCCTAGGTGAGGGGAATATATGAGGTATGCTATGTGTGCCCTCTGTTCTGAAAGCAGATGTGTTCTGTAAATTAAAATCTGCTGCCTGATAATCAGTGATCACTTTACTGAATAAATGAAGGAAAGGTGTTTTCAAAGACTTGTTCTGTTTGCTAGGATTTGCATGTCATTAAGGATTTTTAAACCTCCAGGGCTCTACTTATATACCTAGAAATTTAAATTAGGAGCATAAATTACTTGCATTTTTAGAAATGTGTACTAATACTTCAGTGTGTCCTGACTCACAGCAGAGCCTTCTGTGCATACAGCAGAACAGAGAAGATAAACCTACAGTGTCAGAAAAGAAAGGAGCAATTTTTTTGTTTCAATATTGCCATGTTCCCCTCATATAGCACTTGAGAAGAGCAGTTCTGCTTCCTCTAATATAAGAGGCTTTTATAAAACAGAAATAGTGAGCAGAATAAAACAGCGGTAGTAATGGTAATTAAAAATTGAATGACATGTTGAGTGTTGGTTTGGAATTTTATTTTTTTTCTGAATTTAAAATCAGTTTCAATATGTTAATCTTCCAAGTAACCTGATAGAAGTGACCCAAATTGTTCAAAATTCCTGTTGTCTCAAAGTTCTCTTCCCTTTGTGTAACCCTTTTTTTAAATGGACCTCTAGTACTGTGAAGCTATGTTGGAAAACTTTCTAAATAAAATTAGGTTTTTTAAGAAGGTACACAGCACAGGGTAAACTTGATGTTTTTCACAAAATCTAGTGATGTGTCCAGTATAATACCTAAACTGCAACTTCAGGCTCATTGCAGGAACAATACATTCCTTTTATTGAGTGTATAAGGAATTTTGTAGGGTAAAAAATACAAAGGTGCTGGAATAAGAAGTAAAAGAATTAATTGGAAAATATTTTGCCTTATGCACTTGTCAGTGTACTAGACTTCTGATGTTACTTCCTAAAAGAACCAAGTCAGTGGTACTTCTTTTGTATTGTCTGGTATTAGTTCCACTGCTTTCTTGGGAAATCTTCCTAAGGGAGCATGAACTATTCTTTCACTTAGTAATATTACAATTAGAAGTACTGGATACTCCCTTCCCAGTTTTTATTATGGAAACAATGCTTTGTGGGCATAAACTAGAATGTTCAGTTTGAATTGCTTGTTAATAACAGTTTTGAGTAGCTCTTTATGTAGTAGATAGTAGATGTAGTAGTAGATAGTTCATTGATCAGATGGATTTTACTGTATTATTCACCTTTTTAGCATAATTAAGGTAGTGGAGGCAGAGGGAGTATAGGGAATCACTTGGAAGCTGTGAACCTGAGGAGATTCCAGAGTACACAGTGCATAGAAAGCTTGGTACAGGTTTTGATTCTCCTGTTCATCTTTTGAACACTGTGGACTGGTTTTAGATTATAAACCTACTGATTCAATTTCCTTGAGGGAGAGAGGGGGAGCAATCTTCCAAAACGTATTTTTATTCACTCTTTTCATTTCCTGTGGAAGAATGTGTACCCTCTGGGATACATGTTGGGATGCAGAGAAAATAAGTTACACAGTAGACTCTTAACTGACTCTTTTCAGTAACATGGAAAATCTTTTTGCCTGATGGTGTAAGGGGGATGAGAAATTACATCGTACCACCAAAGTTTATCAACTTTTATATGATAAACTTTGATAAACTCTGAATTACTTGAAATTACTTGCTTTGCTAAAACAATTAGCTGTTTGTAGTCAAATATTCAATGCAATTAATGTTGATATTAGGACTGTAACAGAACTTTTGCTGTTTGCTGTTAAAACAATACCTGTTGAATGCTATTGAAAGCATTCTTTGAAAACAGAATTTAATGTGTTATTGGGTGAACTAGAACATTATAATTGCTGTGGAAGTCTTAATTGTTCAGACTTAAAAAATCTGATTTGCAGTATGTGGGAAAATGTAGTGCAGTTTCAGCAGTGCTTTAGCATTACTTGCATGCTGGCACTGATGCAGTCTCCAAGCTAGTGAAGCAGGGTAGAATGCACAAGTGAAGAGAATGTGGGTGGGAAATACAGAAATTCATTAAAGCTTTGGAATATATAGTGATTTTTTTTTCCAAAGAAACTTAAATGGATCAAGTGAGTCTATATTAAGACTGGACTTTAAAACAAACAAAAAGCCACAGAGAGAAAATGAACTATTGTGAGAATTACTTCCTCATCCTAACTACTAATTCTTTTTTTCCACAAAGGGTGTCCCAGTCAGAGTTGAAGTGGGACCACGAGACATGAAGAGCCAACAGTTTGTAGCTGTTAGAAGAGACACGGGGCAGAAGCTGACATTGTCTGAACATGAAGCAGAAGAGAAACTTGAACAGATCTTGGAGATGATCCATGCAAACCTTTACAGCAGGTAAACTAAGAGTTACAGTAAATGGCTCTGATAATCACAGATGCCCTTCATTTGTCAGAAGAACTTCTCACATTAATGATTTATCTGTGGGAAAGGGCAGGTTAGGGTCATCTTCCTGTTTGTGTTGTATAATTTTCTGCCTCTTAAACTCCTTCACATTCAGCGATAGGAGCTGCCTGTTGTTCTTAAGAAACAGAAGGTAAAAGGTTGTGAACTTACTTTAAAAAATACATCCATGAGTTCACATGTATTATTAATAAATAGATACACCATAAACACACCATAAATAGATGTGACCCATTGGTCATTATGTGACCAGTGACCTTAACACTGCCCAAGGAAGGGCAGCAGAGCTGGTGAAGGGTGTAGAGCACAAATGCTGTGAGGAGTGGCTGAGGGAGTGGAGGGGTGTTTCTTCTGGAGAAAAGGAAGCTCAGGGGGGACCTTATCATTCTCTACAACTACCTGGAATGAGGGTGTAGTCAGGTGAGAGTTGGTCTCTTCTTCCAGGTAACATGTGACAGAATAAGAGGAAATGATCTCAGGTTGAGCCAGGGGAGGTTTAGATTGGGCATTGGAAAAAAATTTATTCACTGCAACTGTGGCCAAGCATTGAAACAGGCTGCCCAGTGCAGTCATGGAATACTCATCCATGGAAGTGTTCAGAAAACACATAAATGTGCTTATGGACATGGTTTAGTGGTGGGCCTGGCAGTGTTGGCTTAGTGGATGAACTCAATGATCTTAGAGGTCTTTTCTGGCCTAAATAATTCTATGATCCTATATACAAGACTCCTTTGTGAAAGATGCTTTTGGTGCAGAATTTTGAAAGACACAAAGCTGTCCAAGTAACTTCAATAGCTGAAGTTCTGTGTCCAGAAGTGCATTTTAAGACCCTATTGATCTTCACAGGATTGCTTTCTTGTAAGCAATCAAATACTTTTGAAACTATTTTTTGCCCTTATTGCAAATGCCAAAATCCCTCACAGGTCTTCACTGCAGATTGTTGTTCGTAAGTCCACTGAGAAGAACAGGGTGTTGACATGACATTGTGGCAGATGAGCTTTTCTATTTCCTTCTCTAAAGGAAGTGATAAAAATTGTTTACAGGCAGAATATTTTTACCTAGTTCAAAAGCATCTTGTGATTTAGATTTAGAAGATAATTTTAAACGCAAAATATACATCTATAGTATTTATTTCTGTCTGCTTCAGGTCAGTGTTTAACTGATGGGCACAACAGCGGTAATGAGCACAGTGAAATGTGTGGCAGCCCATCAGCAATTAATCAACATTTTACCTCCTTGAGGATCAGTAGTAGAAAGACATAACCTGATTGGAAGATTCTAATGAATATATAGCTCTTTTTGTTACCTTTTGTTTTTACTGGCTCTGAAAACTCAGCTCATTGGGCTAGTGAGTTTGCGTGAATAAATCTGCCATGCCTGAATTTTTTTCCTTTTCTTAGAGCATCCGAGGACCTAAAAAGTCATATGGTGGTGGCTAGTAATATGGAGGACTTTCAAAAAGAGCTTGATTCAGGAAAGGTAAGGGGATTTACCACTTCTATTCTTATGCTTCACACCCTTTTGATCCATTAAAAAGAATGGTTTTATCAGAGTATGCTTGTAAGAAAGAGTAATGTAAACATTTCATTCAGGTTACAATAACCTCACTGTCATTATTCTAATGCAGTGACAAAACACTTACTGAGTCTCATATAAGGGTCCAGGTAAGAGTTTAAAGTACAAGCTATTTACGTCAAGGAAGTTTTACCTTTATGACCTGAGTAGAAGCTATTGAGTTCATTAAGAATTACTGCAAGTCAGTAACCTCCTTGGATTTATAGTAAAAATAACCCGTCACATGGATGAGTGAGCTCTACTAATCTAAACATCTGTGAAAAGGTATTGAAGTTTAGATGAGAGATTAAGTCTTCAGCACAGAATTGAGCTGCTGTTTCTTTTACAAAGAACTGGTGAGAGAAATTTTTAACCCTGAAATTCTGTCACAGATCAGGTTGGGAAATTGTTTATGTGTTTGGATTAGTGTGTTCAAGAGGTAGGATCCCCAACATTAGTTAGTAAGGTTGTGTATTTTATAGAGAGAGATCAAGGGGTTGTGTACCAATTAGATCCACTCTGAAAATTTCAAAATTCCTGGTGAAAAATGTGCAAGTGCCAAGAATCTATAAATACTCTGTTAAACTTCAAAAATAATTTTAAGTTATTCCTGGTTAGGCTTGACCTTCCATTATACTATTTTCTTTTATTTCTATTGCACTTAAATTCAATTTAGAACAATATTTAAAGGAATAATTATGAACTTCAGAGGAGGGACTGATTTAGCAATGTCCAGCACTCACTGTTGTGTGCAGCTAGATTCTAGATATGACAAAGAGAATTAAGCTGTTTTTATAATGCTTAGAATTCTAATGTAATCTAAATGTAGTTAAGCTTGGAAATGTGAACAAATAATATAATATTATATAATTCCATGTTGGACACTTCTACTGTTTTGGTACTTAGGTTATGTGAATTTATTATGAGCTGTATATCTGAATTGAAAAAAAATTGAAAAAATCTGCCATTTGGTGTTTGTTTCACTCTCTACCTATTTTTGTTGTATTAACATAATTTTATAGCATATGTATTCTGAATTACTTGAAATTGCACTCTATTAGCACTGACTACTGTTTAGGATGAAAATTTTTAAGATTAAATAAGTGTTCCTGTTTAATTCCTGCTGCTGTTTTTCCCCTAATGGAATTGCAGACTCTTAGCTCTTTAAAAATGTGGACTGTTTTTCATTTCACTAACAATAGATTAATGCAAGAACAGTGTAGTAGAGTGGTAATAGTTCCTTTTTTTTCAGTTACAAGAAAGTGAAGCTATAAAGTGAAGTCTACTAAAGGCGTGTTCCAGTTAATGACAAATTGAGAATTTTGCAGTAAGAATGTAAATTAGGTGAAAGAAAGATGCACTAAGTAAACCTTATTCACAGTTGGATAGAATTAAAATTAATGAAGGCTGAATTTAGTAGCTGAGGTTGCCCTCAGCTATCAGCATTTCATTAGTGTTCAAATGTTTGTAGGGGGTGTCTTTTTAAGAATAATGCTACCTCTAGGTAGCAAACTGAATTTTCTCTGTGGAAGTCCATTAAAAAAAAAAATCAGTAAAATTGAATATGAAACTAGGGGCAAGAGATCTGCTCCAATAGCTAAGAGTAGTACAGAGAGGAGTGTGTGACATTATTATTTCAGCCTTATTCTCTCAATTTTCTTCAGTTAAGCTAAGTGAAGGAAAGAGCAGGAAGCTGCACACCCACCCCCATGGTCCCCCAGAGAAATGTGCTGTTGGCAGTTCTGTTTTCTTCAAATAATGTATGCTCAGAAAAAATGAAAATTCATAGTAATGGAATTAAAATGGGAACTTTTTTAGGGCACTGTCTTACAGTGTATAAGGTGAGCATTTGCTCAGTAGTTTGAAAATTTTAAACTTTTCCTGAAAAACAGAACATCTGATAAGAAAAGAGTGTTTATACTTTGCACAGAAGAAAGATGTATTTGGTTAAAAAAAAAGATTTAAATTTAAATGGTGCTTTGGGTTTGTGTAGGATTTTCCGTACTGCACTGTGGAGGGATGACTGTGCTTATCTATTGCTCTGATGAAAAAGAGCTATTAAAATTCAGTTGTAGCAATTGGAACTTTTCCCAGTTTGAGATCTGTGTATGAGATCTGAAGGTTTAGGAATCTTCCAGAGACGAAGATGATTTTTCTACATGTATAACTGTTGGGTTTTTCTCTCTCCCCTCCTCTCCTCCCTTCAGATTGTACAAATCCCTTTCTGTGGGGAAATTGAGTGCGAGGATTGGATCAAGAAGACCACTGCCAGGTAAAATATAACTGAGGGTGTATATACCAAGATCAAAATCAAAGTGGTTTGAATACAAAACAGATATGCAAGATGCCTTTGGGTATAACACTTATGTACAGACTCCTGCTATCCTGCATAATTCAGTATATTTACTTCCTTAGCTCTGGAACTTTGAGAATAATTAATGCAGTTTTAAGATTTATGTATAAATCACTTATGTAAAAAACCACTTTATTGCACTTTTATTTTTTAATAGAAATATTTATTTATGAATATATTTATTTATTAATATCCTTTTATTTCAGGGATCAAGATCTTGAGCCTGGTGCTCCATCCATGGGAGCAAAAAGCCTCTGCATACCTTTCCAGCCACTCCGTGAGCTCCAGCCTGGAGCAAGATGTGTGTGCGGCAAAAACCCTGCCAAGTTCTACACCCTCTTTGGTCGTAGTTACTAAATCACTAGTGAAAGAACCTTCTCCTTTATCTGTGAATTGAACTTTTTTTAACAAGACTGAAATAACCCCTTAAACTTCAATCAGTTTTGTGACCTTTTTAAATAATTCAAAGACAAAGCCATAAACCATAACCCGGCTCCCCAATGGTCAGTCTTAGGCTAGCAGTAATTCACAGACTTTTCTGTAAACATCTCCAATAAAATAAAGATGTATTGTGAGCTGTAACGTGCTGTGATGGGTTTTTTCTGTGTTGCCCAGTAGGGAGGAATAGGTATCCTTTGCTCATGGTTTTTTTTCTGGTTTGGTGCATGTATTTCCTTGTACATGGAGAAAATGCTTGGAAGGTTGGAGAGAATGCCATAAAAACTACAGTACAGTTCAGCATGCTGACATCTACTTTCTAGATAAAACACCTGCTTTTTATTTTGCCTTCAAATTTTTCAGTAGAGACTTGCTGCGAACCTGTAGGAATAGTAATTACTACCTTTAGAAAACTTGTCTCTGAAGCCAGATCTTTCAAGGAATATTTTCATAAAAACAAAAAATCATAAATGGCTTGGAAGGAGCCTTAAAGATCATCTTGCTCCAACACCCCTGCTGTGACAGGGACACCTTCCACTAGACCAGGTTGCTCAGATCCCCATCCAGCCTGGCCTTGAACACTTCCAGGCATGGAGCATCCACACCTTCCCTCGACAACATGTTCCAGTGCCTCACCACACTCGCAGTCAAGAGTTCCCTCCTAGTATCTCACCTGAACCTGCTCTCTTTCAATTTAAAGCCATTCCCCCTTATCCTATCACTACCTGCGCTTGTAAGTCCCTCTACAGGTTTCCTGTAGGCTCCATCAGGTACTGGAAGGTGCTCTAAGGTCTCCCTGAAGCCTTCTCTGCTCCAGGCTGAGCAACCCCAACTCTCAGCCTGTCTGCACAGGAGACGTGCTCTGTCCCTCTGGGTCTCTTTATCACCCTTCTCTGCACTCATTCCAATGGCTCTACATTGTTCTTATGTTGGTGGCCCCAGAGCTGGACACAGCACTCCGGGAGGGGTCTCACAGGAGCAGAGGTAGATGGAAAGAATCACCTCCCAGATTTTCACCCCCTTGTAAAGCAAGTTTGAAAGATTAAATAACACCTTGTAGCAAGGTGCAGGTGGTGGCGATTTCTTGCAGGTATTTTGCTAATCTCTGTTTTTCTTATTTTGCAAACTGGCCTTAATGGCTGTCTGACAATGATACTGCAATGAGTAATGCAAAGGCAGTCTGAAGAGAGTTAAGTTCAGTGCTAGTGATTTTAGCCTGTGGTTATATCTACAGCATGTTTCATAAAACCTTTTTTTTGCTTTTCCTACACTTACCAAGTGTTGCTCTAGCAGAGGAGGCTGGATGTTACAGAGTTGCAAAATCATTTTAAAAATAGCATCACTGAGCACAAGATTGGCTTTAAAAAATAAAGAGGTAGCCCTGGCACAAAACAGTGGTTAGATGACACACACTTGGTTTACTTTTTTTCTTCCTGTATGTTTGAATGCTGTCTCCATGAACATCTTTCCCTGAAAAGAGTATAGTGAAAACTTGGTCATTAAAAAGTTGGACCTCTAAGATCCTCTCCAAACTCTTCCTGGCCCAACACTATGTGGTTGCCTGTTTCAAAAAACCTGTTTTTATGAAGCAGCCATGGTCTAAAGCATGTAGGAGACTTAGAGTGCTATTGCCAGATCTATGTTTCTCAAAGATATGCAGAATATTTGCTTTTCCCCAGATTCCTGTGGTCAGCCTTCCTAGTCAAAATTTTGAATGTTAAAATTTGAACCTGGCCTATCCAATTTAAGATCGTGTGCCTTGTGCCCCAGTTTTTCCACAGAAAAGCACAGAAATTTTTAAATATTTTAGATCAGCTTTCTCAGAGTGCTCGAAACTTGGAAATTCTCTGTAATATTCTTTGGATTATGGTTAGTCCTGAAGGGTTTGCTTCAATTGCATCTTAAAATCATCAATCTTGCATTAGTGTAGGTATTTTCTCAGGTGTAGCAATGGGTAAAGGATTTAGGGAAGGATTTATCTGTGCATGCATTTATCTTTGGATACAGTTGACAAAGCAGATGAGTGGCCCGAAGGTCTGTGTCCTGGTGTGCTGCCTCTAATGCTGGCCGGGATCGTACTTTGGTAAAGAGAGTGAGCAATAATGCCAGAGTGATGTTTTCACGGCCTGAAATGGTTGGTGACTAAGACTAGCTGGAGAGGGATGTCTTGGGGTATGAGGCAGGAATGTGCCCAGATTTTCTGGCAGAGCAAACCAGAGTTTTAAGAATAGATGAGCACTTACAGTTCCCACTGAAATGTTCTACAACACCCATATTTTAAAAATCAAATGTGGAAGCTCTTAGTAACTCATTACAAAGGAAAGGCAAAACTAAATGCATCCTCTGACCTTATCAGTTTGAACAAACAGCCAACCTTCAACCAGTTGACTGGATCAAATCTTCGAGTAAACATGTTGACACACTATTCTTAGAAATTAGTTGCCCTGAGCCGACAAATGGGTTTGTTTGAAGACAGATTTCACAGGCGGCCAGCTTTTTCCTTTTTTTTTTCTTTTTTTCCCCCCCTCTTACTTTTCCTGAATATATTTCTTCCTGGTCATAATAAGGCTTGAAGGGTCCAAACTGTTGATACCTCAGATGCAGATGTCCCTGTGATGATTTTCCACAAGGAGGCTAATATTTGCCTGGGAGAGATAACATCCATATCAGCTATCCTTTTGCCCAAAGCACAATCTAAGCTCTCTGTGAAGCATTATAGAAAAATCCTTCAGACCTTGAGTAGATTCTGTCTGTAAGAAAAATAGGTATATGGAATTGGAATAATACACTGCTGTTGATTAAATGATACTGCTTTGTGTTTATAGAATTGCAAAATTTTTGGTGCTCGTTAGTTCTTATGTACTGATAAATTTGAGTTAAATTGAAAAGGGGGTGTAAGTGAAGTGCTTTAACATCATGGTAGCAGCTTCTTATTGGAAACAGAGCACAGGTGAACATTTTAGCTCTGCTGCAGAGGGAGTGCTTCATTTATCTCTTGATTTGGTAATCAGAACCTTGTGTAAGGCAGGGCTTTTGAGACCACTGAAGCTTGACCTTCTTCTGTACCCACTGAAAGGAGAATAACTTGAAAAAAACCTCACCTTTCATGCTCTGTAGTTCAGGTAATAAGTAGTTAAACATCACTTTAATACAAGAAGGGAAAAAAACCTGCTGTGGAAATAGCTGGGATGGAAGTGGTGACACAGGTGTAAGAAGATGAAAAGGAAGATAAGTAAGTGCCAATTTTCAATGTTGTAATTAGTTCTAGTAATCCACCCTTCCAGGCTCAATGGTGTTCTTAAAATGGCAGGAGGAGGGGAACCCTTGAGTCGCAGCTGCAGTGTGTAGATAGGCAAATGACCAAATGTTAAAAATTACGTATGTTGGCAGGAGCGGCTTCTAACAAACTGAACTTTGAACATAAATATTTTGATTGTTGAAACCCTGTGAGCAAAAATCCAGATGAAAAGTGGGGATGGGTGTTTGTTTTTAAGCTAAAGTTAAGTCACCTTGGGAATCCTAAGGCCAGCAGGGACAATTGGTCAGCTCAGGTAATCAGTATTATCTCTCCATGGCTGTACTGCATGTAATTCATGTAATTTCCTTCTGTCCTACTTCATAACTAACTGTGTGCATATATGTACACAAATGGGCATTTTAAATAAAAAGCTGGATCCTAAATTTTTCAAGGAAAACACCTTGGCAGGCCCATACTGCCTGGTGTGACATTAGTGGTAGTTTGTGAGTTTGTGTTAATATGAGGACACTAAGAGTTCAACAGGTACTGCAATGAGTGACAAAAAATGTTACTGCTTTAGGATCTATTTTCTAGAAATGGCACAAAGTACAAGCTAGGACGTCAGCAGCTTGAACTTCTGGTTGTGCTTTCCCCAACTCTTACTTTTATGTGCAAGCATATAAGAATTGCTTTGAGATTTTTGAGACAGGTTTTCAAAATGGGAAAAATCCAATATGCTTTGGGTTTATTGTTAAGCCTCATCTTCCATGTCTACTGGCAGTTTGTTTAGAAAATGGCCTCCAAAATTTCTCCATATACACGAGCAATGTTAAAATGTCCTAAAAGTACAAGAAGCTGTTGTATAGTTGTTGTATTACATTGCTAAAATGGAAGATTGGAGCAGTTGTCTTTGAAGATTGTTCTATGGACATCTTCAGTAAGTCTCACAAGCAGTTCTTGTCTATTGTGCTCTTAAAAATCATGTCCACCCACATGGATTTCAAATGTCTTTTTTGCATAGGTGTATAGTAAGACTTTTTCAGTACTAAAATTACTGGCAACAGAAATGGCAGGAACAGACATGAGAGGAGAGTTTTATGCAAAAGACAGGTCTTTTCTAACCACTTAAAATTCTGAGCCACCTTCTTATGCTCTCCTGTCTGGGCCTTACTCAGTTTTTCAGGACACTGAGTGGAGTAGCAAGTGCTGGTGCTCCCAGTAATCTTCCTAGGTTTATTTTTGGTTTTGTAGGAAAAAATGCCTCCTGAGGGTGGGACACTTCCAGGACTGGAACTCTCACAGTGTCTTCACATGACAAATCTCGCCAAACTGCACTTTAAACTGATTTATTGTTTTACTGCTTCCTATAAAAGTGGCTCCCAGGCGTGAGCAGCACTGACAGCTGAAGGGCAGGATCGCAGGCAGGGAGCTGCTCCCCACTCAGCGCTGTCTCTGCAGATCCCAGGAGCAAGGGGCAGGGAGCCACAGGAATGGGCCGCTACTCGGGCCGCAGCAGCCGCCTCATCCTCATGTGCGTGGTGAGCCTCGCCATTTTTGCCATTGAAATCTCAGTCGCCTACGTGGGCAATTCTCTCTCCTTGGCCTCAGATGCCTTTGCTGTTCTCTCCCACTTGATCTCCATGATCATTGGGCTGGTCGGCGTCCGCTTCAGCCGCGTCAAGTGGCACAAGGCCAGCACATTCGGCTTCAGCCGGGCAGACGTGCTGGGGGCTTTCGGCAACTCTGTCTTTGCCACTGCACTCATGTTCAGCATCTTTGTGGAGGCTATCAAGAGGTTTATCAACCCTCAGAAGACTGAGAAAGCACTGCTCGTCCTCATTATTGGGGTTTCAGGTCTGTTCTTCAACCTGTTGAACTACGTTATCTTCATGGAGTGCTGCTATTGTCATGCAGTCCCCGGGGACACCGAAACAGGTAAATAACCTCAGGTGGCTGCTCTGCCCCTGGCACTTCTGCTTGGTTATAGGGACTATTTATTGCTCCTCTGGGATAGGCAATGGAAATGTAGTTTTCTTCACTCTTGTTAGCAAGGATGATGGATTTTACGCCTGAACCTGTGCATGTTTCCAGATGTTGCCACCGGTGTTTATCAGTAAGTAAATGGCAAGCATTTTAAGTGTTGTCTTTCTAAAGCGTACAGTGATCTGCAAGGGAAATTTCCTCCCTAATCCACTGGCTGGCCAAACACAGGACAAAGCGTGCTACCACCCTAAGGAAATACTTGTTATAAAATACCTAATCCTGAAATACCAGTCATCCCCAATCTCCACCTCTCAATATTTTAGTAGTTTTTCTGTAACTTTTATCAGAGACGTGGTTATCTTTAGAGCAGTGTTCACTGTTCGCAGGAGACAAAAGAATAGGTAAGTGCAAAAGGAGAGTCTCACCCTTTCCTGTTTAGGGAATATGTTGTGAAAATATTTGGATGCTGACTGAAAGTCCTGTGACTACAGTGCCGAGGATTCTTTACTGATGGTTGTCAACCCCTGCTTGGGAGAGCATGCCGAGGAGAAACAGGCATACTTGGCCACAGAAATATTTTGCAGGACTTTCTCTTCAGTGCATAGAATTTTTGCCCTTCATCTTATTTTTCTTAGCGTAGGATTTTAAAAGTTCTACATTTGGGAGGAGAGATGGGGGCTGATATTTTTATTCCTGGAGAAACTCTCTCACTTCATTTGATGGAAGATACATGCGAGCTCTTTTTCTCTCTTGGAATGTTTTTATATACACATGCAAATGTATTTCTTAAAACTAGAAATATTTCAGTTGAGATAGGAGCCAAATATTTGCAAAGTGTTAACTGGATGGGCTGGGGGGGAAGCTGAGAGCCTGGCTGAAAAAGAAGCTGCTCTTACGTACTGCTCTAGGTGAGGTAAGGTAAGTTCTGTGTTTGACTTTCAGGCTGGACAGGGCTTTGGAACCAGAAATTAAAAATTTGTTAGCTTGTGTTATAGTGCTTAGTGTGTTTTCTGATGAACTTTTAAATTGGAAAATATTTCTGTTTATTATTAAAGGTATCTTCAGATAATATTAAAGCTTTAACTTCGTTGCAGCTTAACATTAAAGCCAGATGCATAACTGATTTTCGTGCCTGCTTGTTTATATGCCCACCTGTTTAAAACTGAAGCTTCTCTTACTCTAAATTTCTGGTGATATGTAATTTTCTGGGGGATTTGATTTGCTTTTGTGCTGGGAACTCTCAGCAATTCATGACAAAGTCTCTATTTATGATGACTTATTTGAAGGCATCTTTTGAAATTGTGCTTCTGAGTAAAGTCAGGGAGGAAGAACACATCAGCACTTACAAAGGAATTAATGAAATTGATGGCAGTTGTGTAGCTAATGATGATCTCACTGGAGAGATCAGAGAATTTCCAGGATCCTGCTCCTAATAATTTTCTGGGACAACACAACCATCCCAATAGACTCATGTCCAAAGACCTCGCAATTCGACTTTGTTTTCAACTGAATTTAAGTTGCTTGATGAATTTTGTACTATCCCATAAACATAGTGTGTAGATTTGCTGGTAGTTTTGCTTCTCTGTTTCTGGTACAGTGAAACTTCTTTGCTTCCAGTACTGCCTACAGGCAAGATAATGCTGTTTTATACAATAGAGGAAACACTTTTTTCTTCTGAACTTCATTTTGCAATTCCCAGTTAGGTAAAATCCCACATTTATTTCCTCTAATCCTATTTATATTCAACCTGAGTGGGATTTTATTACATTTCTTTCAAAAGAAAGAACATATAGCTGTAGTCTGAAAAGTATACTTGCATGTTTCACATATATTTCAAAGATATATTAAAAATCATGAAAAAAGAGGAATTCCATCCCTCTGCCTCTTGTCATCTTGCATATGAAGAAAATATGCTCTTTCCTGAAGCAGTAAGGCAAGGGGAATTTTCTAGTGTGTCAGCACCACTAGCAGAAATACAATCAGATGGACATGGTCTCTGAGTGCTGCTAGTACTGTCCAGCTTTCCATAGGCAACACCTTTGGAGACACCTGGACAGGCTCCTGACATCAGTGATGGTTAGCTGGAAGATAAAGGTCTGTGGAGTAGCTCTCTACCTCTTAAGCTTTCTAGGAAGAGGACAATTGCCTTCACATCTCTTTTCCCCAGGCAGGGAATGGATTTAAACCACCTTTTCTCGTTTGTACCACTTTGAAAAAAAAAAAACAAAGCAAAAATTAAAGAGAACAGGTCCATCCTCTAGTGCTGAACTGTGTGTGCTGAGGGCAATGGGGGCATCTGAATCCACTGAAGCAAATTCTTCCATGTGTATTAGTGCCACAATTAATCACCACAGGGAGTAGTTCATCTCAGTGCTCTGTTGCAAGGCTGACCATTAGGGATGGAACAATTAGCTGGTGGGTTTCCTGGATGCTGCTGACAGCAGGGGCAGAGTGAGATGTGTCTATAATGAGCCCAGTGGACTCTGAGGGAGGTGTTTACAGGTGGCAGCTCAGCTCTCCATTTTTTTCCCTTGTTCTACAGCTGTAATCCTCATTTAACTCATTGTAACATCCACTCCCCAAGTTCTCATCTTAGTATGAATATTCTTGTTGAGCAAGTATAAATGTATTTTCTCCAAGTTACCAACCCTGCTTACCCAGACAGATCCAATTTCCTCTGACATCCATTTTCTAGGTTTGTTTTGCTTCTCACCCCTAACTCTTCAATCCCTCACCCTTCATTTTTCTGAGTTTTGCTACCCTTTTGCTCTGTGTCCTAAGTCTTCATCTGCTGCCATTTCCCTTTCTCTCTTTCTCTCTCTCTCTCAGCTGTTTAAATTACAGGTGTACAGCTGTAAACACCTCTCTCTTCCCACCACGTTGAATTCAGGTTCTCTGTCCTCTAGGTCCATCCTTGTGGATCCTTGCACTTGATTCAGACAAATACAGTTCCCCACACCAAGTCAGGACTAAGAGGAGAGGTCAGCAAGAGAACAGGGAGGACATGCCCCTGTTCTTTCTCTTGGTGCTGGCCCAGACCAGCCACTACAGGTATAACAGCATTTCTATACTCTCTGAAGGAAGTGCTATGTAGAGGAGTTTGAGCCAGCTGGGCCATCAGCAAAGGGCATCATGGACTAGTTAGTACTTTGGCTTAAAATCTAGGAAATACTTGTTAAAACACAGAAATATTAAAACTTCCCTGAGAAACGTTTCCCAGAAATTGAAATTCACAGAAGATTTTTCTTGCTGTTGCTGTTGGAAATGACAGAGAACCTTCAACTAGGGCTTTCTGACACTTTTGAGGTCTTATATCTTACGCAGAGAGTTTTGGCACAAAAATGAAGAACATGGCTGAATAGCAAACAGATGAAAATAAAAAAACATCATGCTCTCATAATAAATACCAGACAATTTTAATTCTGGCCATACACCTTACAATCAGTTGTGAAAATACAGAAGCCTGTTTTACTGCACACAGAGACCTAATTACTCTTGTCCATGTAGGTCAGTGCAATTGTCTCTTCAGCTCATTTATACATAGTTTTAAACCATTATAGAGGAACCACAGTTTGAAAAACACCACATTAGTCTGATCATAGTAATTCTCTTTTGTTTGTCTTGAGAAAATAAATAAAGGTTTAACCTGGAGAAAACATTTGTTCTGTTGTCTTGTGATCTCTACAGGAAGGTGGGGAGGGAAGTAGGAAATAAAGATGCCACCCAGCCCAATTCACTTGACACTGAGCCACCCATAAATTGTCCCAGACTGGGAGAAACATCTCCCATCTTCTCATGAGACACTTCATGGTCTTTGCACAGCTCATTAAATAAAACATGTTCTATGTTAGCAGCCAAGTGCCTTTGGCTTTTAATGTCCCTGTTTGTGCAATTTAGCAGATATGTGAGCTTTTGGTGTGGCATCACTGCTGGGTCTTGATTCTCCTCTTTCAGTGTGCACCAGCAGCCTGCCTCTCAGATAAGATCTGGAAAGTAAGCTAGCAGTCACATAAATGGAAAACATACCTTCTTTCTCCTTATGGACCTATGCAGAGTGAGTTTCTTTATTCTGAGTCTTGCTGAGAGGTAAATATTTTTTCCAGGCTTCATATGTACGAGACACATGAGGGCAGATGTGTGAATGAAGAGGGGCACTTTACTGGCTGGGTGATTTGGAAAGACTTTGTTGCTGTAATATTCTGGACTAAATATTCACATCTGTTGGTGAAACATGCTGATCCCCGGGGAAGTGAGAACATTTATAGAACAAAATAAGTGAATAAATGTCTGCTTAATCTGTATCTTAATGTCACAGACCTTCCCAGTGGAGACGTGGTGAGCTAAAACGTGCAGGTATCAAAAAAAATTTGCATTTGTAGCTGTGCTCTCTGATTCAACAATTGCAAAAATGCATCCTGCAGGTGGCAAGAATGGCCTGGGAATTAAAATTCCAGAACAAAGGATTTCAATTTCTTAGGCTGTCAGCCTGAAGAATATAATGATGACCGAATTTAACCTCATTTAAAAGAGAAAAATAAGTTCCCTGGTTGGAATAGCTTTCTTTCTCACATGCACTGCTGAAAGCATGACAGACTTTGCCAGGTGATGATGACTCAGAGACATTTTTAAGGAATTAGAAGGAAGGAACCCTGAGTGTAACACCTGTAACAACAAACCTCTGGCTTACTCTGCTTTTCACACCTGAAAAGCCTAAAATCCTTTCCTCAAGATCAGGATTGTTCTGTGCTTCCTCTCTTTTGAGTGTATAATCAACAGGTTGATTTTATTTTTCCCTGAAAGCACCAATCCTTCAGTAAACCCTTCACACCAATTCATCCCCTGCTGCACTCTTACAGATGATTGTAGAATGCACAGTACCAGAGTTTGCCAGAAGACAGCTCTGTCACACGGTGCATACTCATCCTCAGGGTTTATGTTGCCTCTGTAGTGCACTGTGACATCCAACTCCTAAACATTATGCATAAATGAAGGAATGTATGCTTTATGCATTTATTTCCAAAAATCCCAGAGGTGTTAATGTGTTGGCATGCAGGTAAACAGAGCCTACTGTAAAAAAATATTTAGATTTTATGGCTCTGCTGGAGGTAGTCCTCTCAAAAGGAATAAAAAGGCCAAGGGACAGTCTCAAGGTATTTTTAAGTGTTTATCAAATGTTTAAGACTGAACACAAATTTATCTGAAGATCTTCTTTAGTTTAATAGTGTAACAAATAGTCCTCATCAAAATTTTCCAAAGCTTTTCTGAGCAGCCACTGAAAAGGTAACCTGATTTGTGTTATGTTCAGTGGAGCTCTAATACAGTGTTTAAAAAGAAAACAGAAGAGACTTGAAATTTTACTTAGCAATGTCCTTCTCTAAATTTTCTTCACAATTTTGAGTGCTCTTCAAAGAGAATTCAGAATATAATCTGGAGATTAGTTGTCAAAGAGAAAACTGTGCATAGAAGTTAGTAAAAGCAAATGTTTTAGGGCTACGTTGTGTCCAAAATGGAAAGTGCAGAATGAAAAAGTGAAGTCTTTGGGTAAAGTAGGCAAAGCATCCCTGGATGATTTATGTAACAAGATAAAGGTGAGATTAAACTCTCTGAACCTAGATTCCAACAGTGCTAGTGCTGCTGAACTTTGGGTACCTGCCTTCGCTCTCAACCTTGAACCAATTTCTTAGGAGACTCTGAATTACATCACAGTATCTGAGGTGAGCTGTAAGGAAATAAAAGGACTCTAAGATGACTGAGTTCAAAGTCATAAACAGTAGCAATACAATGGGGTTTTGTAAGGCTGACATGTGTTGTATGTTAACTACAATTGCTTTAATTGGATGTTCTGCAGACAGTTTGACACAGGCGTATGTCTGGTATCAGTTTCAGTCTAAAATGCTGCTGATATAAAAAAAGAAGCTTTTGCAGTAGGACTCAATGGAATTTACAGTGATGAAATCAGTGACTGGCTTTTTCATCATCATGTTCTTTGCAATGGGCTGTGCTACCTGGAAAAGGTCATATGTAGGTATAAATATACACAAAAGTACATTTATATGGGAAACTACATGTTTTTTAAAAATTGAAGTATTTTAAATATTTCAGGAAGCTTTATCCAGGTGATAGAGAAGACACTGACTGAAGTACACAAAAAGGTTTTTATGCTGGGTATTAGGTGTAGAGAATGGTGATTTCTAACTAAAAAACTGAACAACCATCTTAAAATAGGGAAAAATATAATAAAAAGAAGACATTACAGCCTAGGAATTAAATAATCCCACAGGTTCATAATTTCAGATTGATCCGCCAGTATGTTCAAATGAAATTTAGGAGAGCATGAAAAATACATTCCCAGGCCAAACTCCAGTACAGAGTCTGTCCCCAGGACAGTTTCAGGACTGTCATGAAGAGTAACAGCTGTGATTAAAAATCCAGCAACATTCACCTCTGTACTCTGCCAAGGACACTGATAAAGCTTTCCCCCAGACTGAAGTCTTGCTAGTCTAGGCTTCTGCTCCCTGGGTTGAAGCAGATCTAAAGACTTCCCAGCCATTCCATCTTTCAGTCTATGCCAAGAAACCCCATCTTCCTCTTCCAAGTGTGAGAGGGAGACACAAATAAAATGAGCGAGGAATGAGGAACAAACCACCTTCCACAAGTAGGTCTGTTGGCCAGTGTTTATTTTGTTCTTCATTTTGTGGTTGAATTTATCTGTGGCAGAAGCCAAACACATGGTTTCCATTGAGATTTGCTATAATTTGGTCCATGATTCCTAATTTAGAGAAACAAGCTTCACAGTCAAGGCTGTCACCAGGTCTTCTTGGAATGAACTTTAAAGGCCCTCTCACAGCCACACATTGCATTTCAGGCTAGGGATGCTGCCTTAAAATGTCATGTGCTCAGGATCAGCCTCAGCTTTTTAGTACAGGTGTAATATTTTCCTTCTCACAGCCTTAGAGCTTAGTAACTCCTTCATTACATACAGCAGGCTGTGGGCGTTGGCTCTGTTCATTCTCTAGTTTCTTCCAGATTCCTGAAACGTGTGTTGTAAATAATTTTATGATGGTTTAAAAAATAAAGTCTGACAGGATCTTGATAAGCAGAATGAAAAGAGATCTCTCTTAACGGTAATGCTATTGGTTCCTTATTTTCATGATTCTTTTTGCTATCCAAATTCTACAGAAGCACGAGACTATGAGTGACCTTATTTTCATACAGCAGTAGAAGAAAATTACCATAATTGTTGCTGTTATTATTGTCATATTTCATAATTACAGAGATATCCTACTTTCAAAGGCTGGTGATGGCTTCTCTGGAAGGAATTAGGTAGATTTTTACCTGCCACCTTGAAAATGAATAAGTTAAGGAGGATGTGGCACAAATCTGCAAAACCAAGAGTGGCATAGGGAAGGCCAGTAGCCATTGAATGTTTGTCTTGACTTTTGAAACAAGAACATGTTTAGTGAAACTAGCAGGATTCAGATTCAAAACAAGGGGGAAAAGGCAATAGGCTGAGAGAGTTGTGGTTGTTCAGCCTGGAGAAGGGAAGGCTCTGGGGAGACCTTAAGGCATCTTGTATTATCTAAAGGAGCCCACAAGAGAGCAGGAGAAGGACTTTTTACAAGGGCAGGTAGTGACAGGACAAGGGGGAATGGCTTTAAACTGGCAGAGGGTAGTTTAGATTAGATATTATGAAGAAATTTACTCTGTGGGTGGTGAGGCACTGGAGTACATTGCCCAGAGAACCTGTGGATGCCCCATCCTTGAAAGCGTTCCTGGCCAGGTTGGATGGGGCTTTGAGCAACCTGCCCATGTCTCTTCCTGTGGCAGGGAGGTTCCAAACTAAACTATCCTATGGTCCTTGTTTCCAATTAATTTTGAAGTCTGCATTACTTACTGAGAGCCTGGACTAGGACATGAAAGAAAAATCCACTGAGGGCTACAAGATACAGATATCTAGCTCAAAAACCCAATTAGGCTGAAAATACCTGAAGAATAAGAGAGTATTAAGGGAAAGTGTACTATATACTTACCCAGCTTTACTGTTACCTAGGCATCCCTTTATGGCCACAGGTGGGGACTCTTGGCTGCCAATGGCTAAGTGTTTAAAATTGGTGTGTTGAGTACTTTGAAACCTTGATACACAGAGATCTTGAAGCTTACAGGAGTGCATTGCATCTTTGGGTTCAGAAGGGAAGTTTTCTTGTTTGTAATAATTTTAGAAGTTCTGAAGAACTTTTCTAATTTTTGTTCCTGATTAGGATGAGGAAACTGCAGCTTTTTTAGCAGCATTGTAGCTGAAACTAAAGTTGGCAAAGCATTCAGAAAACTAAAGTGCTGGACAACCTTTTCTGCATCTCCTAAGAACTTGTTCCAACTCAGCATAGTCAGAAATGGGGAGCCTGGGATATTTAGGCTGCTTTTTTCTTCAATAATATGTAGCTTGTTCAGGCCATCTCAGGGCTGGATGAATAAGTGAAATCCTAACATTCTACTGTTGAATGTCTACAGTCAGTGTAAAACACACATGGATGCCAAGCACACTGCAGAGCAATCATACACATGGTTCCTTTCTGAAAGAATTTGAGACCAAATGTTCTGATGCTGCAGGTGGATTTGTGCAGGCAGAATGAAGTGCCAGAAAGGGGAAAGAGCCTGAGTGAAAACACTGGTAGTGGAGTCAGTGTTCACTGGTAGTGGATCCTATGTTCAGGATCATTGCTTTCTTTTGGACTATGTGGAAGGAGATCAAAGCAGAAAAGAGCTACAGCGATAGCACATATTTTATTCTGAAGTTCACCTGAATTAATTATTCTTCTTATTGAAAGCAACAACTTCTTGAATGAGAATGATTGAGGTAACTTTGCTCACCTGGCAGTTTTAGGAGCTGTTTGTCTTTAAGTGATTGTGGCACCTGGATAAAGAGAGAACAGGGAGGTTTGGATGCATAATGAGAAGAGTAAAAGCTCGGATGTCCAAGAGGCTTCTAAGCAGCCACAGTGCAAAGCCCCTTGCATGGATGAAGAGCCGGCCAGAAGTTGTCCTGGTTTTGGCCAGGATAGTTAATTTTCTTCACAGAAACTGGTACAGTACTGCATTTTGGATTCAGCATGAGAAAAATATTAATAGCCCTCTGATGTTTTGGTTGCTGATAAGTACTGGTTACTCCAAGTCAAACAGTTTTTGGTTTTCCATGCTCTGCAAGTGAGGAGCTGCACTAGAATCTAAGGAGCACAGTCAGGATAGGCAGGACTTGGACTGGCCAAAGGGATATTCCATACCACAGTGTAATTTTCAGAACATAAGTTGAGAGGAGGTGGGCAGGAGTCACTGATTGCTGCTGGGGGATGAGCTGGACATCGATCAGACTGTGGTGAGCAACTGTTTGTGCATCATTTGTTTCCTTGATTTATTTTTGTTTTGTTTTGTTTCCATGGGTTTGTTTTTTTGTTTTTACATTGCTTCGATTATTAAACTGCTCTTATTTCAACCCACAAGGTTTCTTTACCTGTTTTTCTGATTCTCCTTCCCATCCTACCTTGGGTAGGGGAGAGTGAGCGAGTTGCTGTGTGGCACTGAGTTGCCAGCTGGGCTTAAATTGTGATTGAAGATGAGAAACAGAGTGATTCCATAGATGGAACAGATCAGTTCCATAAAAATGTGTGCTAAATGTTCAGAACAGAAAAGTGAATCAAATGTGAGACCATACAGGGAAATGAGTAAAAGAGACGGTCAGGACTTTTGCTGTTCCTCTCTATCAGTGTATCTCCTGTTTCTCTGTATCTGCCCTGCATTTTGAAGACTGTGCAGGTTTGGTTCCCTCATCTCCCAAAGGTGTAGATGGGAACTGGAAACAGCCCAGACACAGATCTGTGATCTGACCCAGCAGACACTGCTCTGTTCCTGTGTCAGTGTGTGGCTGTTTTATGACAAGCAGATGGAGATGTGTGAGCTTGACAGAAGGAATAATTGTGGATCAGCAGATCCAGTGTCAGAGCTGAGGCTCTGAACACATACAGTTTCTGACACCTTCAGCAAGTCAGCTGTAATTGTGCTCCATGCCAGAGGACTTAGTCACAGCTTTATTTGCTGAAAACAATATTTTTGACACTATGTCTTCAAAATAACTGTGATATTTTTATGTTTTGAAGTGAGTTCAGGGCTATGAAACTTCCTTTTATTTTCCAAAGAGGATTGATATATATTTTTCACAGGAGGATTAATGATGTTTCAGCTACTATATTATGTCTTCCTAAAAATAAAAGTCACTAGCAATTCCTTTCAGTTCTATGAAGGTGCAATTAGCTGGGCTTCAGAGAGCTGTCTTTTTTTTTTGATTGTAAGCCAAGTGCCAGAGACAGAGTTTGCTATCATTAATTATAGTAAAGAAGATATAGTCTTTAATTTTAAAATTTATATCTGAATATTTAACTTCCTATAACTCCTATTTTTCTTCTTATTGTTCTACCTATTTGCTTTTGATTTGGCCCATTAAGCATTTCTTATCCTATGTCCGTAGTTGCAGTTCTAGAGCTGAAATGTGTGTTGATGTAAATTATTCTATCCTCTCCGACAACTCTGTTTATTTTGATGGTAAGGTTCATTTCAATACATTTATTTTCATGGATTTGTTAATTTGCATATTGCAGGATATCAAGTGTGTGAATCTCTGCTTAATTGGGAGTTGTGTGGTAATTCTTTCCAGGGGAGACCACCCCCTGAAAGGCTGCTCAAGTCCACTCCAGAGGTTAATACACATCTTGGGTTCTGTGCACAGAATTAGGTGAAATGGAGAGGCCTCATGTAAAAGATGTATTCAAGCAAGGGATCAACTCAGTCAACAGCTTCAGAGTTAGAACAAAGAGGAAATTCCCAAGGTCCTTAAGGAATTTCTGGTTGTAGAGAACACTGTCTTAGGTAGGTGGACAAGATAGTGTTCCCTGGCCTTGCTGATTTAAAATCTGAAAGCAATGGGTGCCTTGTCAAGTGTGGTGAAATGTGTGACGTGGCACTTTGGTGTGAATTGTAGCTGCTGAAGTGGTACCTCGGCACTGGTTTGCCTCTGGCATAGCTAAAATGCTCCCAACTTCACAGAAGTTTTTAAGAACCTAATTTTCTCTAGGACTTACATATTTTATTTATTATTTTTGGGCCCAGTTCTGATACTGAGAACCCCATAGCAGAGGACGACTTGATTTTACAGCAGCTGCTTTAGCTGTTCAATTTGAAATGACGTATTGGTAGTTCAGCTGTCTTTTTTCCATTTGCAAGTGGGGCTGTCATTTTTGCAAGAACTTTCATAAAAACAACAGCAACAAAACATCTACAAATAAAAGACAGAGGTTTACTACCTTTTCATCGTTCATGTAGACTATCCTGTAGGTTAAAAAGTGCATGCAATTATCTTTATTATAGGGTAATGATAGAGTTGTGAACACTAAGGTACTATTTTCAGAGAAAAATAAAATATTAAGGGTTGGAAAGGACCTTATTGATCAAGGATCAAGTTCCAAGTCCCCACCACAGCAGGGACACCTCTCACTAGACCAGGTTGCCCAGAACTCCATCCAACCTGGCCTTGAACACTGACAGGGATGGGGCATCCACAACTTCCTTGGGCAACCTCTGCCAGTATCTTACCACCCTAAATTTGCCTCTTTCAGTTTGTAACCATTGCTCCTTGTTCTGTAACTATCATTCCTGATTAAGAGTTCCTCTCTAGCTCCTCTGTAGCCCCCTTCAGATGCTGGAAGGTTGCTACAAACTCTCTCCACAGTCTTCTCCACGATGAACAGCCCCAGCATCCTCAGCCTGTCTTCACAGGTGAGGTTCCCCAGTCCTTATCAAATTTGTGGCCTCCTCTGGACTCGGTCCAACAGCTCCGTGTTCTTCCTATGTTGGGGCCACCAAATCTGGATGCAGCACTGCACGTGGGGTCTCACCAGAGCAGAGTAGAAGATAACCACCTTCAAACTTCTGGCCATGCTGCTTTGGATACAGTCCAGGATTCCTTTGGCTTTTTGATACACCTTTTTAAAGGCTGGTGGCTGGAAATGAGCTGGCTCAGTAGATGGCACTCTGTCCTTTGGTTTGGTACTTTCGTCGCCAATAAAGCATCAAAGCTCCGTAATTATTGGATCCTTCGCTGGAACTTGACCCTCTCGGCGTCCCAGGAGCGCAGGCAGTACAGCCTTGGGTAGCTCTGCCTGCCCGAGAGGGCCCTTCCCTGGCTGCCGCGCCGGCTGCGCGCCGCCCCGCGGCCCATCCAGCTTCTCTTTATTCCAGCTTTGGTTGATTTCGTGTTGCCCGCCGCCGCTGCTCGGGGCGGGACGGGGCGGTGCCCCGGGCGGGGCGGTGCGGCCCGGCCCGGCCGCTCTTATTGAGGCGGCGCTGGCGCGGAGCGTTACCGGCCGGGCCGTGCGGCCGCCATGGGGCGGTACTCGGGCAAGACGTGCCGCCTCATCTTCATGCTGGTGCTCACCGTCGGCTTCTTCGTGGCCGAGCTGGTGTCCGGATACCTGGGCAACTCCATCGCGCTGGTGTCCGACTCCTTCAACATGCTCTCGGACCTCATCTCCCTTTGCGTGGGGCTCTCCACCGGGCGCATCGCCCGACGCAGCCGGCGCGGTCCCCGCGCCACCTACGGCTACAGCCGCGCCGAGGCGGTGGGAGCGCTCAGCAACGCCGTCTTCCTCACCGCCCTCTGCTTCACCATCCTCGTGGACTCCGTCCTCCGCCTCGCCCGGCCTGGGCCCATAGACGACGCCCAGCTGGTGCTCATCGTCGGCACCCTCGGCCTCGCCGTCAACGTCGTGGGGCTCCTCGTCTTTCAGGACTGGGGCGCCTGCTGCCGTGGGCGACGCCCGTGCCGCCCTCCGCCTGCGGCCGCCGCGCTGCGGGACGTGCCCGGTGGCATCCCGAACGGCGAGGAGGATGAAGCAGGTGCCTTTCGGCTGCACTTCGCCTTCCCCTGGTGTCCCGCATCTCTGCCCTCCCCTCCCTCCAGCATCCCTCTCAGCCTCCCTCACCCTTCCCCATCCTCTCTCTCTCCTCCCCCCCCCCCCCCCCCCCGTCTCCCGTCTCCCGTCTCGTTTTCCCTCGGGACCCGCCGGGCTGTTGGCCCAATCCTCTGGGCCCTTTCAAAGCCCCAAGGCCACTCGTGGGCCCCGGGGGGTTTCACTAAGCTCACTCAGGCACCAGGGTCCTCTTTCACCCTGTACTTTACCCTGGGCTTCTGGGCGTGCCCCCGGGATGGTGGAAGGAGGTGTTGCCCAGGGAGCTGCATGGTAAACGTTTTGGAGTGTTTTTGGTTTTCTTCTTGTCTTCTTTAAAGTAAGTTGGTTTTGAGAAGGTTGATATTTTTTCTGTTTGTAGAACTTATACACAACACAGCGTTTCTTCTTTGAATGCAGGTGATTCACCAAATGACCAAAAGAGCCCTGAAGAGGGGTCTGAAAAGAAAAAAGAGAAAAAGTCTGAAGCCTTGAACATCAGAGGTATGGCATAGGACCATGCAGCTCATGTTAAACTAACTTCAAACACTTTATGGTTTCCATTTCAGATTTATATATGCACCCACAAATATCAGTAAAAAAGAGAGAAGTCCAGGGCTCATCCATGTAATTGGATCCAGTTATTCTCTAGCAGAAAGATTTTGATTATATGGAATAGCATGAGTAGTAACAAAATAGTGTCATGCTGAGTTGGCTTTGAGCATGCTCACATTTAGATTTTTATTCTTAGAAGAGTGCAGCTGGATACTTGGAAAGGACACAAACCCTGCTGCACTAAGCTCAAGTCATTAGAGTCTTTACAGGAAGGTTACACAGGGAGCTATGATGTGAATCTTTGTGTCACTGATGTAGTAGTATTTGAGCAGTTTTCAACCTTAAAATGCTTTTGGGCAGAAAACATAAACCCTTCTAAATCCCAGGGTTGATAATATTTTTTTGTCAGCATAAGGAAAATGGTTCTGAAACTGGTGCTTTAGCATGGTGTTTTTGCAGGTGTGAACCTGTTCCTGTGAGAGTGTGTGACAGGATCAGCCCTTCCTACATTGTAATTTGGCAAGTCTCTGGGAATCTGTGGATTTTCATGGAGTGAAACATAAAGCTACTCCTAGGAATAAATTACCCACATGTCTCTCCCTGTCTGTGTAGGTGTTTCTCTGCATACACGTTTATGTACCTAATCTGAGCAGAGCCAAAAGCAAATATCTTTGAGGATATGAAATACTGAGTTTGTCCCAAGGAAGGGACTGTCAGAAACCTCAATTAGAATTAGTAGTTTCAGGTTTTTTATGGTCACTGATCAGCAACTGATATTCCCCCAAGGTTGTGTGAGTTTGCTTTGCATGAATTCAGCTTGAGAGGTCAATGTGGCAGTCAGGCACGTGGGTTTGCTGGTTTTTTTATTTGTGTGTGTGTCTGTCTTTCAAAAGTGTTTACAGAACTACACAAACACATCTGTAAGGGAAGATGCTTTGGAAAATCAAAGCATGTGCTAAGGATGCAACACTTGCTTGAATGTCTAGAAGTTGGTGTCACTGGATATTGGCATTATAGTGATGAGATTTTTGGAGAAGGATGAGCAAACTGTCACGCTCAGGGATGGAGGAGAGTAAGGAACCAATTGCTTTAGAGAAGACCTTGCTTGCCTGAACCACAATGCTTAGATATAAAGATGCTGGAAGCCTTCAAAAAATGTCTGAAGGATAAAGAATTTTGTGACAGTTGTTTTAAGATATGGATTGTCTTTGCTTTTTAAAAAGAAATTTTAAGTGTTACTTTAGTATGTCAGCTTTGCAAAATCTATTTTCATTGTCTTTATGACTATAGAGGTAAGGAATATTTACAAAGATATGTGTATTTGAAGTTCTGTTTCACTCCATACTTTTCCTTTTAAGTTAGTTACAAACTGTATATTTCATAGTCACTTGGCAAAAAGTTCTTTTGTTGTGGAATGGGAGCCTCCCTGAAAAACATGGCTGAACGAAGTGGATTGGCAGAGGAATGGTTTCCTTGATTTTATAACTGGTAGGAACAGGAATCCATAGATTCTGCCTGACAGGATTAATTATTGCAGTGTGAAATTATTCCTTTTACTGCTTGAGCATACACAGAGTATTTCAGTTAGACTTTGGAATGCAAGCTGTTGGAAACTGCTACCTATGGTTTTACCATAAAGACTTCATTTACTAAAAATTAATTCTTTATTCCAGTTTATAATCATAGCTTTTGGGATTTGGTAGGGAAATGGACAAATTTTTGTCTGAGCCCTAATTCTGTGATGCATTACCAGGGTATATGTGTTAATGACGTTAAGAATGGAAAATAAACATTTTTCCAAATTCTGTATTCTCAATTACTAATTCATCAAAATTCTGACATTTTTCTTTTTTTTTTCTTTAAAAAATGACATTTTTTTAAAATTCATTTTTTTCCTTAACTCGCAAGAAGGCTTTCTGAAACATTTTCCTGTTCTTTATAAGCTGTGCTCTCTTGTTAGTTGCCTGGGCAATGCAACTGCATCCTGCCTGTTCCTCTTGTTAGTGCAACAGCTGATAGCCCATGCTGAATCAGGACTATTTGTAAATGAAAAGGAAACACTGCAACACTGTTAGGAGGAGTAAAACCCCGTGGTAGTCTGCCAAATGGGGCAGAACATGCCTGAACTCCAGCAGAAAGAGCTGGACTCACCAGGAGCTTGTACTTTCTTATCTGACCCAAGTGAATTGGAGAAACTCCAGAGGCTGTGTGTGGCCTTCATTTCTTGTACAGATCAAGGTGCATGTACAGAGCTGGTAAGAAACACCAGCATGGGCAGAGTTCTAGGGCTAATCCAGTATCCAGCACCATCAAAACTCTTTGCTGTGTTGTTAGTGAGTTTTGGGGGAGCCTTTTACAGTTTCTCACTTGAAAGTCTATGTGATAGGGTTGTTAAAAAGAGATGATTCATTTTCGTCTCTCACAACCCCTAAAGAAAAATATTGACGAAGAAATTCACTTCATACAGAGAGATGTTCTGAATTCAGGTGTGGGTTGGAATAAAATCTGAGTCTGAACAGTAAAATCTAACAAAACTGGAGTATCTTTGAGCACTGATGGGAAGAGGGAAGTTTATGTAGAGTAGTAAGAAGAAATAGATTCTTGGATTTTTGTAACTCTGTAGCAGAAAGACTGCTTTGGTCATTGTAGTTTAAAGAGCAGCTAAATATGTTACTGTAAGAGCCTGTCTTATGTCTTTAACTTGTGTACAAAACCAACTTTATAAGATGTAAAAAGAAGTGCCCAGCATTCCTCTCAGAGTAGTCCAGGCACTAAACAATGTGACTGACTGTAGAACCAGATTCTGATTTTTGACAGGTCTGAAGGCTAGTAGTATTGATGGAAGAAGGTTTAATATGACTGGTAATCTAGTTTGATCTAAAAATTGGAGTCTGAGGGTATTTGGAGCCAGCTTAGATTTCACTTAGGCAATTTTTCAGATTTCAGAAGTGTCACAGAAACTGGCGGGGGAAGGTAACTGTTACTGGGGGTGGTCTGCAGCTCTCCACTCCCAGGGTAGAATGGATAGATTTAGTCATGAATTTTTAATTTAGATTTAACGTGCCAGGATCTGTTAATAATCTTCATGCATTTTAAGCAAGCACATATTGTGTTACCATGGCATTCCAGCTGGACAGCAGTTGTTAGCATACCCTACATCCTTAATAATGCATCCCACTCAAACAGCAGTGCTTCAGAGTCAGTATTTTCTTGCTGTTTTTTCCAAAAGCTATTACTGAAAACTTTGGTTGTGATATTAATGGCTGGAATATTGCATTCTTCATGTCAAGTGGAACATCCTTGAAAAATGCAGTATTACACCTAACCCAGGAAAAAACCCACAAAAACAAAGCAAAAAACCCCAAACCCACCCCACTAATGGAAATTGTGCCATTTGTTTCAGGTGTTCTTTTGCATGTTATGGGAGATGCACTTGGATCCGTGGTCGTGGTAGTTACTGCTACTATCTTCTATGTACGGCCTCTGGGGGATGCTCCGTGCAATTGGCAGTGCTACATTGATCCAAGCCTGACAATAGTTATGGTGCTCATCATCTTGTCTTCTGCATTCCCACTTATAAAGGAGACCTCAACTATTTTGTTGCAGATGGTCCCCAAAGGTGTTGATATGCAACTACTGAGTAAGTCAAATTTGTTGTTGAAATGCTGTTAATTTTAATGGTGGATTTCAATGCATATGTTATTGGTGGAATGACATGTTTGGATTATTTATTCATAATAGCTCTAAATTCTCAAGAACTGTGAGAAATAATCACATGACTGTGTCCTAGCAACATGATTCAAATCTCTCTGGATTAGTTAAAGCATGCATTTTGAGAATGTGGTACTCCCAACAATACATCAAACATACCAGGTCTTGAGCTGTTAATGCTTTGTGTGGGTTATTTGTGAAAGAAACAACTCTGAGTTTCAATCTTTTCCAATCCTGCAGTGGCTGCTTCCAAAAAGCTTCCAAAGCATCTTAGAAATTTCCATTAAGGTTAGTTAACTTTGTAGTTCTTAGGTGCTGTTCACACTGGTTAATTGTGGGTATTTCTGGAATTCCCCCATGCTCAGGGCTTAAAGAAACCAGAAAATGAGGGGTCTTGATAGAGGAAGTGATGTAATATTTCCTCTGTGAACAGCTGGTAAATTGCCATTTGGGAGCCTGAAGGATGGGTGAATCCAAAAGGAAAGGTGCCATGTTCATCACCTGGAGGCCGAACTGAAGGCAGCTGGGAGTAGATGCATTGTACCAATCAATCTCCTCTAAAATGATGGTTTTGACACTGCTGCTTTTGGATAGGGTGCCTAGTGAGGCAGCTGATAATTAGCTAGTGCATCAAAGCCCCTAATACCTTTCCCTTATGCTTTCCAGCTGACAGACTAGCTCATGTACCAGGGGTGAGCAGCCTCCATGAGGTGCACGTCTGGGAGCTTGCAAGTGGGAGGAACATCGCCACTCTTCATATCAAGTGCCAAACCCCTTCTGATTACCAAGGTGCTGCTTACCAAATACGGAAAGTTTTCCACGAGGCAGGAGTCCATTCTGTGACCATCCAGCCTGAGTACGCTGACCACAAGACCTCACATCTACTGTGCAGCTCACCCTGCATCTCAAAAGCCTGTGACTCGCATCTGTGCTGCAGCCAGAGGGAGCCCCCCCGGGCTGAAACGAATGGCTACATGGAGAAAAGTGAAAGCTCCCTTTCTGCACAGCACAAAGACAATGGTTCAAGGAAAAGTGACGTTGAAATCCCTATGGAGGACCCAGTAGCAGATGAGAACGTGAAAAATAGTGACGTGTCTGGTGACAAATCACAGTCGGGTAGTACACGATTTTAGGCAGTTCACTCTGCTCCGTGTTGTGCTGTCATGGAGCAAACGTATCTTGGCTGGGAAGGGGGGCATTGGTGGTTGTAGCTGAAGTTGGTGTGGCAAAAAGATTTCTGTGCTTTAGCTGTAAACCAAAACACACCTAAAACCCCCTTGTACCTGAAATAAGGATTAAGATTTCCACCAAGGCTGTTGCATTCATGTGATTTTTGTGATGCAGCCTTACCCAGTTCCTTACCAAACTAAGGCTGAATTCCTACTGTTAGAGTGGATGGGGTATGTTGCTCTCTGTCTGCACTGATGTTTGCAGTTCGTGGCCAGTAGCACTGGGAAAGAACCTCTGGCCTTTCCTGCTGGAGCGAGCTGTTTCTTGAAAGCCCTGTGGCCAGTTAATGATTGTACTGGGCTGAAGTACTGTATATTTATAAAGGACTTCAGTAGAGATGCTTTACTGATCCTTAAACCCCATTTTTGCATGGACAGTTCATTTTTAACAGTAACAATTCTGGCCAGTGGAGTTTGTGAATGAAATTAAGAGTGTCTAAGGGGAAGCACTCAGGAATTATGACTTGTGTTATTTTCTTGATTGACTCCTGTATTTTGGGACAAAGCAGAAGCTGGTCTTGCTTCTCTACAAGTAATACTGGAGTCCCAGCCTAATCACAGATGAGTGTGCTAAGGAACAGACTGCTTGGCATGAAAGCAAATAAGTACTTACTAACGTTGTCTGTACTGATTCTAGCAAATGGAAATGCAGGTAGTCATCCAATTAACTTTTATCTTTTCACTGTTGTGATTGTACGACTCAGTCTTTTAGAATTCTTGTTAGCCTTCTCCTGAGAACACAAGTTCCAAGAGCCATGGTCTTATTTCATCATTGTGCAGGATAATTGTATTATCTTTAACACTGAGGCTGTTGTTATTAATGCTGAATAAATAAGCTAATGTGTTTATTACGAACAGTTGAAATTCTGCAATTCTATTCTTAAGGCATAATTTAATATTGTATTAATTAAGGAAGCACCTTTAAAGTCTTTTTTGCAGTATTATCACTTAGAGGGAACTTTAAAAAATTTAAACCAGGAAATTTTTCCTGGGTTAGTTTCCATAATTTCTTGTTGGCTGGTTTTAAAGGTCTTGATGCCTTGAACCCTACCCTCTGCCCTGGTCCTCCTCCCCCTGCCCAAATATGTATCTCAAAGTGTATTTAGTGAAGCAGTTTACTACCTTTTTGCTGCTTGCTCTTTCTGAAGGTATGCAAGGGTGCTCTAAGGAAAACAAGGTGATGAGCCGTGTCCCCAGTGCCAGATTTCAGTCTGGTGTGTTCCACAGGTTTCTGGGAGGAGAAACCCACTACTCAATCCACACTGAGTCTAGTGCTTGATCTCCCTGGCTATGCAGATCAGATTCAGAAGATTCCAAATATAATTTGCCGGCAAAAAGCAGCCTTTCAATGGCATGTGTGGCCTGGACAGGCTATTTTATCCATTTATTTATTACAGGGACACCTTTCTAAAATAGTTGTGTCTTTGCCTCAGTGACATCTTAACAGAAAGGGCAAATTGATTTCCAGCCTGGGCTGGGAAAATACCAGGACTTCCTTGTAGGGGTGGCTTAAAAGCAGCCAACTCCTTATTAATAAAGATGATTGCAATAATTCAATGAATATTGAAACACACAGCAGGATATTTTACTGCTTGAAATGTAGTATTTACTGAAGCAGTGATTTCAGTCTAAATAGAACATTTCTAGAATTATAATTACCCCTTTAAAACAGATTTTTGGATGAATTAAGATATTTTATATCATTTTATTGTAAGTTTGTATCATATAAATGAACAACCTATTTGTTAATATAATTAAGAGCTTGATTCTCCAGCCTCCTTGATTCTGTTGGCAGCAGCAGGATCTTGCTTGGCAGTTATTGCACGAGTTAATGTAAATCAGGAAACATTGTAAGAATTTGTCTGTTTTTTAAAAGCATGTGCTATGATGTAAGACAGCCCTTTCTTCTGTTCTTTTTTTTTCCCCTCTTTATTTTCACCTATGATGATGCTTAGATGTAAATAACAAATGTATTTATCATGGTTTGAGAACTGGAATAGAAATCTCCCAGAATAACAACAAATAACTTTCTTCCCAGATAGCCTTTAAAACAAGCACTCTTTCATAATTATTTGTATCTTAAATCAGGTAATTTGATTTATATATATATATATGCATACATATTTTATTAAATGGTTGAAAGCTGGAATGGCAGTATTTACTCTGGGATTAAAGAAAACTAGTATGTGTGATGTTGGGGTATTTGTCAAAATGGACAATTTTTATTCTTCCAGTGTTAAAACTGTGGCTATGTATTTTTTAAAACTTTGAAAAGTGTTGTAACCTGAAAATACAATGAAATCACATTCTTAAACTGTATTTTCTCATGTCTGGTTGACTGTACTGCAACTGTTGCCTGTGAATAAATGGGAAAATACCAGGGATTATAGAAACCTTAATATCTAGAAAACAAAAATATGTTAAATTTGCTTCATTACTTAAGCAAGCAAAACCAACAGTGCTATGTTATTTGTGAGATAAATCTTGCTCTTTTTTTGTGTTGGGATTTTCAGGGTATTCAACTAAGGTTTCTGACCAGCATCTTTGCCTTCCATTGAGTAACAAAATATTTTTCTCCTGTACTGTGTGTCCCTACTCTACTTCTGTGGGATATTTCATTCCAATCCGTGTGTATTTTGTATTGGCCTATTTCCCTTCAGTTCTTGGCATATCTCTTCTAATTCTGTTGAAGCAGGCTTCCCTCAGTTTGAGATACAGTTTATTTCCATGTTAGCCCTTATCTATGAGCACTTGTTCTAAATTCAGTTTTGTAGTCTATTGCACTGTCATAAAAGCTCTGTTCTTGCCTCTTTAGCTGAATCACTTTATTTCCCTCCCTGACAAATGCAGGTAGATTGTGCTGCTCTGTCTGCTACAAACACTGCCTTGTGATTGTCTTTCTTGGTTTTTAGGTTCTTTTGCAATGATTGTCCCTTCTGTCCATTGCTGCTGGTGGCAAAGGAAATCTGCTTAAATTATGTGTGACTTTCAGCTGGTTGTCCACCTCCTGTGGATGTGATTTGTAGCCAGTCACGCATGTGACCTAGTAGAATGATGACAAAACCTTTGCTAGGCTTGCTAGATCATTCTGCAGTAAAAGCGAAACCTGGAATAAATTAACATGACATTGAAAGCAAAAGCAATTTACTGGCCTTCATCAGTTGTGTGCCTTTTCTTAAAGGGAATAAATTCTTTGTCACCTTTTCATATGTGCCAAAAGTGCCAATTTGATTTTAAATTTTTTTCTTCTGAAACCCTCTAAATGCAGGCATTTCTTCTTCATTATAAAGAAAACTGCTACTATTTTCAGGAGTATTGCCTTTGTTTTGCTGGTTTTCAGTTAACTTCCTTTTCCTTGTCTTCTTTATAGTACTTACCTTGACTCATAGTGCAAGTGTGTTTTTGCCCTCTTAATGTATTTTCTCTTCCATAAAAGCAGGATGGTTTTGTTGGCCTGGTCATGGTGATCTACCAAAAATACAGTTTAGAAATTCCTTTTTATGCACTGGTTTAATTTTTGTACTCCATTCTATTAAAATACACCCATTTTCTGGTTTTGCTATGTGACACACCTTACCATTGCAAACCAGTTTTTGACCTTTATTTTTTTCCTATTCTTTCCCTTTTTCATTCCTGATTATAATGTTTCCTGTCCTGAATACTCCCTTTTAGTCTGAACTTTGAAGGGAACATGCCACCTGAATTTTTCCCAAAGAGAAGTTCACTACCCAAGTTCTAGATGGCTTGATGTGAGCTACTCTGAGGACTACTTTGTGTCCTGTGGTCTGTGTAGAAGTGTTATCTAAGTAGTCATCCTGAGATGTGTACACATGTGTTTATGTATAATTAAACTCTTTATAAACACTCTACCTGAATCAACTTCTTAAGAAAGGTGGATTTCTAAACCTGGGAAGATATAATGAAATCAGGAGGGTTCATTGGTCATTTGTCAACATCTTGAGGGAAAGCTTGGTAAAAGATAATTCATAAGCCATGAACATTCCTAAGTTCTACTACTTTGCTGTACAGTGGAAGCACTTTCTACATTAAATACTTTATTTGAACAGTGATACCTTGATGTGAGGATGTCACTGTATAAGATTGTTACATTTGTGGAGCTGTGTTGCTTAAAAGTTTTCTCCAGTTTTTCTGTTCCTTAAGTAATTTAATGTGCCAAAATGTAATTTCCATGATTGCTGAATCTCACTGTGGTTTTATTAACTATGAGTGAGAAATGACCTAAGTTTTTATGTACAACTATATTTTTATCAAAATGAAGTTTGAATGTCTTGTAAATAAAGTGTATTTTTAAATAAAACTTTGTTCTGAGCTTGATCTATGCTAGCAATAGGGAGCTTTTGTCTCTTGATAATTTTAAGATATTTGTATGAGTGAAATTTGTTGTCATCCTGTGAGGCAGTTAATGTTGCAAATTTTTGTGTATTTGGAAGAAAAGGGAATCAACACCCAAAAGTTTTTCTTCTGTAAGCAGCCTTGCATTTTGCCACATGCTGAAAGTTGAATATGTATATTGTGATTCTCACTCCTGGGTTTCGTGACCTGAATGTACATGCTAGAAATGGGACGAGGTCTAACACTACAAGTTTAGGTCCTTGTTTTGGAGCAGCAATCCTGGTGATGCCCTCATATATTTCTCTCTTCTTAGCATCAGTATCATGTGTCTGCCACCTGGTTCCTACCCTGTTGTGTCCAATTGCCCAGTTGTTCATGTCCTTACTTATTTAGTTTACAATAATCAATAAGGAGGCAGTGGTCATTGTGCTTGGCTTCTTTTTTTTTTTTATTCTTTGAGTCTGTCTGAGTGGCAGATGCTATGTAAACACTATATAAGAAGTTCAGTTCATGTTTGGCCAATAGATTGCCTGTGCTTTTGTGTATGGTTAGTGTTACTCAGCTTGTAGATGATGGACGACTAGCGATTTGGAAGACCGAACTGAAACATTTTTAAAGCATTTCCTGACAAAGTTAAAATTATACATAGATTCATAAAATGTTAAGGGGTTGGAATGGACCTTAAGCATTACTTAGTCCTGCCACTCCTGCCATGTGCAGGGATATCTCCCACTTACCAAGGTTGCTCAAGGCCTTACCTAACCTGGTCTTGAATTCCAGGTTTGGGGCACCCAACAAATTCCCTGGGCAACCTGTTCTAGTGTCTAATCACCCTCACAATAAATAATTTTTTCCTAATAACTAACCTAAATTTCCCCTCTTTCAATTTCTACCAATTATTCCTTGTCCTATGACTGCAGTTCCTCAGGAAGAGTCTCTCTCTGGTTTCCCTGTAACCCCACTTCAGATACTGGAAGGCTGCCATGAGGTGTCTTCACAACCTGCTCTTCTCCATGATGAACAGCCCCAACATTCTCAGCCTGTCTTCCTAGGCAAGGATGTCCAGTCCTCCCATCAACTTTGTGGCCTCCTCAGAGTTGCTCCAACAGCTCCGTGTCTTTCTTATGTTGGGATATAGTAGCCGCAAGCCCCTGAAAGGGGAATAATGAGCATTGACTCCATGCTTGCAGAAGGCTGATCTATTGCTTTATTGCTATGCTATACTATGCTATGCTATACTATACTATACTGAAAAACCCATTGCCCTTGCCAGACAGTCTGATACAGCTTTGACCTTATTGGTCAATCAATCAAAACACCATCACCAGAGTCCAATTGAGAAACCACCCTTTGGTAAACTACCTCCATAACACATTCCACATGAGCACAACAACAGGTACAGCAAATGGAGATAAGAATTCTTTTCTCTGAGCTTTCTCACAGCCTCCCAGGAAAATCCTGGGAGAGAATTGTGTCTCTCTCTGTTCAGAGGATATGTGATTACCACATTAGGGTCCCCAGATCTGGATGCAGCACTGCATGTGGGTCTCACTAGAGCAGGGTAGAGGAGGAGAATCACCTTCTTTACCTGCTGACCGTGCTGCTTTGGGTGCAGCCCAGGATATATTTTCTTTTCTGGGCTGCAAGCAGCATTGCCAGCTCTTGTTGAATTTTTCATCCACCATCACCTCCAAGTCTTTCTTTACATGGCTGCTCTCAACCACTTCTCTGCTGAAATTGTGGGTGTGTCTGGGATTGCCATGACCCAGGTGTAGGACCTTGTGTAGGAACAGTTTCCTTGTTGCAGACAGACATGAGGCACTTGAAATTCCAGGACTTCTCTACACGGAGGCCCTTATTTTGTATCTTGGTCTTTTTGGAACAGAATATATTTCTCCACCTTAGAGGGCTGCAACTGTTTTGGTACTTTTGTACTCTCCAAGAAACTACAGAAATAAGATGAGTTTGGGCTGGATGTGGTAGATTGTGTTTTTGAAAACAGCTTCTCAAAAAAAGTGAGGAAGTGAGGAAATAGTAGTGATTGCAAATGGGGGATGAAATATCAGTTAAATTCTCTGGCAAATTTAGAATATATTTGGGGGCCAGTAAGTGAATCTTCCAGTTAGGATAAGGTGGAGGTTCAGTAAAAAAGAGTAGGAAATGTGCAGTGAAATGCCAGTGGAAGTTAATGAGGTATTCATCAGGGATGACTAAGCCTCTATCACTTCAAGGACACAAGCTTTGCCCTCTGATTCAAATACGGAATTTATTGTTGAGTCCTAGTTGTATTTTACAGGAAGAGACTTATTTTGCTATAAAATGGTAGCTGGAAAAGCATAATTGCAATGCTTACCATCAGCTCTCTAGAGAGCCAATAGAAGTTTGTGGTTGAACTTGTCTCTGCTGAGGTGACATTGTCTGTCTGATGAAAGAAGCACGTATCTTGGTCAACAGAGATAATAGGCATTTGAACAACCATGAATTGTTATCAACTACTTGTATGTTAGTCAATTACTTATACCTGGGGACATTTCCAGGCACAGAGAGCAGCTGGCACACAAAAGCTTCTATCTATGCTAGGGAGATACTCTGGGAGAGGGTGGCTCCCTGCTGAGGGCCAGCTCAGATTAAGTCCTTGACTCTGGACTGCGTCTGGGAATGGCTGGGAGAGCAGTAATTGGCACAGACTGTGAAATGCTTGAACAACTTACTAATACAGACAATTGTGATTCATTCCCAGTTTTGGTTTAATTTGCCAGTATTGATGAGGGCCTTGCTCCCTGAGCCTCCACTCTGTTTTGCAAGGTAGCAGAACCTGCAGGTAGAAAAGGAGATGAAGCTGATGGTGGTTTCTTGGGCTCTAGGGTGGAAAGGTTTCCTGTCTTTCCTCTGCATCAGTGCACAGGGCAAGCTGGGTGGGGAGAGGCTGCCCTGATCAGCAGTGCAGTCAGCAGATAATGCTATCACCCCAGCTACTTGCATGGCTCTGGAAATTAAAGGTGCAAGGCAAGTGGCACGTTCGATATGGTACTGCCCTTTGCTTTACCTCCTTCCAGTTCTAGTACATTTTTTTTTTTTTTTTTTTTTTTTTTAGTGCTCACCCTTGTTTAATAAGCTCTGTGTCTGCTCTGTGTCTGTTTAACCGTACATTGCTGGCCACCCTATGGTGAGGAGGAGGGAACAAAACAGTGGTAAGGAACTTCAGGGTATTTGTGGGGAAATAACCCAGTGATGACATTACACAAGTCATTGACATGACACAGTAGGTCCACAGCCTAGAGTATAGAAAGTTTTTCAAGTAAAAGACTGTGTAATTCAAGTGGTAGAAAGCGACCCTTTTTTTAATAAACACCTTAAAAATCAGTCTTGTAAAAAGCATCGGATGTGGATATGCCTATCCCCCAGGCTATAAACCAGGAAGTACAACAGGCAGTGGGAAATCAGCACAGGGAATGCCAAGACATCTTGCAGAGCAACATTCTCTTTAATTAGCTGTTTCTTTTTAAAAAGAGAGTTCCCATATGAAGTAGGGATGGTGGCCTTTCTGCATAGAAAGTTTCCTTCGCCCAAATTGGTCAGAGAAAGTGTTTTTTAATGGCTGAACTTTAAGTGCCCAGCAGTGTGCAGGGTCTACACTGTGACAAAACACCTACCAGCAGCAGAGTACCTGCAGCTCTTTGTGCTGGTTGATGCACACTTCAAACAGTTGCCCCCAAATGATTTTGGTGACATTGCCATCTGGGGAGCACCCTTCTACTCATGAACTTCTGGTGTGTAATTTCTGGGAGTGTAAGTGGGTGTTCAGTTCAGGTTATTATATATATAACCTATTATTATATATATAACCTATATTTTCTGGGTATAGCTTGATAACTCATGAGAGAAGGAAAGAAAGCCCCCTGAGGCCTTTGCATAGTGCTCAGAGGAGCTGCTACCCAGCTTTCATTGAGGAGGAAGAAGCTTCTCCCCCACAGCCACGCCAGCTCTGAGGGAGAGGACCTGTGATGGACCATCTGCTCCACACAGTGCCTGTGCTGTGGCAAAGGGATGTCCTGCATCCCCTAGGACAAACGGGTTGGGGAAGGATTTGCTGAGTCTTTCAGAGAGGGAAGAGTGGGAACCTGGGGAGCTCCCTTAGTGGTCCCCACAAATGCTGTTCTCTGAGTGCCACCTGTGCTTCCTAGCAGAGTTTGTGAGGCCATCTAGAAGTGGGCAGTGGTGTAGGCATCTTTCTGCCTCATGCTTCCGATGCTTTTTCTTGAAGGGAAGCAGCTTGCTTGAAAATATGCTGAGACTTTTTTACCGTTTCCCTTGATTCCTATTGTCTCCAGACACAGTTTTTCCTCTTGTTTGCAGTAGCTCCTCTTTGCCTCTGCCCTTTATTATACAAAATATGAAATATGATCTTAACCAGCCAGCTCCTTACACTCACAATGACAGCAAGTCTATCTACCCCTAAAAGTAACATTGGCACAACTTTTATGCTAATGTGCTGGCACTGTGTGTGTGAAAAGGAAGAAAAAATCAAAAGCAGAGATCCGACAGTATAATTCTCCTAAGAGCTATGAAATTCTACAAATGATGAAACGGATTATGCTTCCTCCTGGTTGTAAGGCAGGATATTGCTACCCCAAGAAGAAAACTGATCTTTTTGGGTTAGTGGTTGGGCTGACATGAAGGCTATTCCCAAAGCCTGCCTTTGGCAGACTGAGCATCAAGTTTTTGTGCTTCTTTGCCAGCCCAAGAAGGAAGGGATTTGGCTTCTGGTGCAGGAATATAAGAGAAAGCTATCTGCTGATAGAAGCAAGTGGAAGCATGTTGGCTAGATGGAAGCTCTGGCTATTTTCACTGGCTGAAAATCTGTCCCTGTCCTCTGCTCTTCTCCATGTGGCAGAGAACCAGGCTGCCAGCACAGCAAGGAGGGGTTACACAGTGACTCAGCTGTCACCTAAGGGGATGAAAATTTATTTCTCTGGCTACAATGAGGATCTCCAGGGACCATGGAGCAGCAAAGTAATCACCCTGTACTCCTGCAGGTTCCTATATATGTATGTATTTATTATTTCTGGCAGATGTCAAAGGTTTTCACAAATTATTTTATATTTGCAACTCCCAACTCACACTTAAATTTCCTTCTGAAAGACACTGTCTCTCCAAGCACTCTGTGTCCTGGCCAAAGAATAATCATGTGAGGCAGCAGCAACAGGAGGCTGAGGGGAACAAAGAGGAGCCTGGCTCACAGAGCTCTTTCAAAGCAGTTGTTCACTTGGCCAAAGAGTTCGGCAGCATGCCTGTTGCCTTCTTTGAATCCAGCATCTCTGTCCAGCCCCATGCCTGCATGGGTCAGGGGAACCTTCTTTGCATGGGACACACACAAAGCAAAAATCATTCTGGGTAAATGTGGCTTCAGGACAAGGATCCATAAGGAAGAGATGTATGGAGCCTCTTGTAGGATGGAGGTTGTTTCCACAGCAAGTGTCAGAAGCAGTGGGTCTGATAAAGTGGAGAAATGTCTCATATTTAGGGAACATTCACATATATGCATGCATTTATTTTTGCATGCACACACGCGTGCATGCACACACACATATGATACTGACTATATATGGCCATATTTATTATCGTGTCTCAGCAAATGCAAGTTCATGCTTTAGTCAGAGTGCCATAAAATAGGTTTACTGGGTATTCCTGATATCTTCTCTCTGGTGTCTCCTTCTTGCTTATCATTTTGAAATTGGACCAATATGTCAGGATTTCACAGTTGCCCTGGGTGTCTGCCTGGCAGAAACCCTAGCATCCGGGTTTTGTGTGTATTTGCTATATATTCTGTACCATTATTGAATACTGCCATGTGGATCCCAGCTGCATGAGGCATCTTTCCACTAGGTACTGAAACTGTGTGAAGAGCAGAGGTATAATAAGTGCACTTTCATTGTCCTGCAGCTCACACAGGATTTTCCCTGCTGTGGTTGGTCTGGGTAGAGAGGAGCACAAAGGTGTTGTTTAAAAGTTAGTGAGATGTGCAAAGGGAAAAAAGAAGGGGGCATGGATAGACAAATAGAGCCAGTCCCCTTGGAAAAGTCCTCCTACTGCTTTATTCAATGGGTAGTTGACTACTATAATATATATTTTTGGCTGGAAACAGCCCCAGTCTGACCAGCTCTTATCACCCCTCCACAAGCATGCTGGGCCCTGCTCCACCCTGCCTCTATCTGGGCACTCCAAACTTTGGCCCCTCCAATTCCTTTTATTATTTTCCTTCTGCTTGCTCTTCTCAGATGCTCTCTCCCCTGTCATCCAGGGGCCCCCTAATCTCCTTTCTTCCTTGCTCATCTGTTCAGGGCTGCCAATCTCTCCCTCCCCAGCATGCTGCTGGCCAATTTGCACTTGCTGTTTTTCTGCTTGGAGACCTCCTTAACACGGTCCTGCAAAATATCTAAAATGGAGTAATTCAAAGTGACTAGGTCTGGGGCTTGAAAGTGCAGTGAGCTTGCAAACTAACTTGCCCTTTACAGAACTGCTGCTCAATTATATATCTAGATGTGGACATTGAATATACATTGTTGGCCAATTTTTTCTTTTTTACTGAAAACTGACCATAGGTAAGTAAGTTTGAAGATGTGGAAATTCATCTTGGTTACTGTGGCTAAGGTGAATTGTTTTTTAGCACTACTACCACCACTACCACTAACATGAAAAGAAAAGGCTGTGGTGACTTGTTTCAAGCAATTTGGAGAAGACCATCAATACAAAGATACTCTGCAATACTGCTGCTTAAGGAAATACTTGTGAGCCCTCAAAGTTTTTGTGGGAAACCATGTAAAATCAGAGGTATAGGAAGTGTTTGACTTGAATGTTTTCTACAGTCTTCCTTCAGGGTCACATAGTGACTCCAAGACAAAGCTCTTTCCAGCTGCTGAGTGTTATCCCTTTGGCAAACACCACAGATAACCTCAAGATCATCCTTGAGGTCCTGCTCATCCACAGCACTGACAAACCACCTCTTTTTAAAATCTGTTTTTTGTCTTATTTAAAACCAGGCTGGCTAGACTGCAGGTGGGTCTGCCAATAGACTGACCTTTGCTCAGCCCATTCCTGCCTTTGCCACTTTGGTCTATCTGCCCCCAACAGGAGTGCTCAGAAAAACCCAAAGCATCTTCTGAGGCATGATTTTTCCTAAGACACTGAGAGCATTTTAGAGCACTTGAGGTGAGCACAAGGTCCAGAAGAATGCAGTCACATTTGTCTCTTGTTCTTTATTTATTGTTCGGGGAAGAAAAGAGGGTGTTTTGGGTTCAGTGACAATAGAGGTTTATACGTGCTCTTTACTCAGCACTATGTGATTTAGCATAAACCTCTTGACCCCTGGAGAATTGGCTCTGTCATGATAACAAGCAGACATTATGAGTTAATGCCTATAATAACCTTTCATATGGTAAAAAATTTCCAGGGTTTACAGCTTTGAACCTGTTATCCTACACCAGATTAATACAACTGTATCTACAACGTGATTACAAGGGCACTACTCTTGAGATAGGCAACTTTTCTTGTATGAATGATTAAACGATTCTGACTAATTTGACTGCTGTTACACATTTAAAGAAAAGAAATATAACAGATCTTGAACAAAGATTCTAGGCACTTAATCTTTCAATCTAATTAATGAAAAATGAAGTTCAGCTGACATGAAAGACTGGTGGTTATTTAAAAATGAATTTAGCTCATTTGAAGGACTGATGATTCCACCTTCACTGGAAGATCTCTTCACTGAGATCATGGGCACTGTGGGACTGAACCTCATGAACTTCCACTGTGGCACCCATCACAGCTGTTTGTTTTTCCTGGCTGAATGAATGGCTCTGTCCTCTGGATAATTTTCTTTTTGATCCCCTCTCTCCTTTGGGCTTTTAGTCATAAGACCATGTTAATAAGGCTGAATTTTGTTTGCCCAGCTGGGCATTGTAAAGGGACCCTCTGAAGTCTTGTTTGATCACACACTAAGGGGTAAATGCTTAGAAACATTGATCTATATAGAAATACATTGAAATTTATTGCTCTAAATATTACTAATTGTTTCTTTATTAGAAGACCACCTGAGAATTAAGGTCAGATCCCTATTTTGACAGATGTGCTAGTAACATAAAAGGGTTAGTGGTTTGGAGCCTGAAGCGTTTATAATGCAGACCAAATTCTCCAACTTCTAGTTGATTTGAGCATTTTTGATGTGAGTTTTGCTTTTTAATGGTGTTTGATGTGGTTGGCCAAGCTAGCTATGATGAAAGGGGTGTCAGGAGCATGTGTTACTGTTGTTTCTTGGTTGCTTTGTCTTGACTTCAGATTTAGTGAGGCTGAGTCCAGTTATGAGTTAGTACATGGGGATTTATGCATGTAGATCTATTTTAATCAGCAGACTCATTGATTTCAGTGGTTCTATAAATAGCTCAGATTTAATAAAGAGGCTAAGAAGTTAATGAGTCTACAGCTTTGAAAGGAATGTTCAGACTGGCTTCCAGTCCTGGTGCCTATTTCAAGCTTTTTGCTTCATCTGTGGATTCAGAAAGGAACTTATTTGGTCTTTGGTCACAGGCCTGTGGCAGTCAAGGGCCAATATCCTTTTGTTTGTCTTAGGCTGGCAATATAATTCAGTTTATGCTTTCCAAGAAATATTTCATAAAGTCCTGCATGAAAAATAATGACCTTTACTTTTATGAAAATTGTGCTGAACTGGAGTTGCATGGGAGCAGGGGTCTGTACTATCAGGAATTTTATTATCTGTCTGAAGTACATCCTTTGTTTCTTATCTGCTTATCACACTGTGCAGCCAGAAATCTCCTTTCTGTAAGCTGTACACAGAACAACTTAAGTATGTATTTTAAACTATGTGGGTTTCTTAGTGAGCAAGTAATTAGCTACTTAGCCAGCTTTGAAAGCATGCACCTCTTCTGTTACATTGCCCAGGGATCAGAAAGTGTTCAGTAGTGAGAGGACTATACATTTACGTGGTAGTTCCCTGGCATGTCTTATGTGATCCTTAAAAAGCATGACCCTGATGAGCTGCCCTCCCCTACAGCTGCAGTCTGACACTTGCATCTCAGAATGGAATAAGGTAACTTAATGTAAACTGAATCACAGTTGAATTTTTGTTCAACAGGAAAAATCCAAATGAACAAAGGACTGTTATCTTAGTGGAATCTTTGGCTGTGCATGCATCTGTCTGGGCCAGATGTAACTAAGCAGGGTCCACTTCAGTGCTTGCTTGAGAGACATTAAAAGTGGCCTGCTTAGACTTTGGATTTATTTCTGAGGAATGGAGAGTGACTGCTGTCTCTTGTCCCTATCCTCCACCTATGCCCAAAGTTCCCCAGGGGGAGGTGAGATGTCAGTAAAACAGAGAAATCATAGGGGAATTCATATGAAATGGTAGGAAGTCAGACTTCACCTTTACACTTGTAGATCAGCATAATCTCCAGAGCCATTATGTAAGATCCTGGCTCTACGTGTTGCTTTTTATGCCTTCACATAAGCCAGAGATGCAAGCCTGATAAATACTGTACTGGTTTAAATCTTTCACTTGCTCTGGCTTCATACTGATGTTGCAAACAGAATTTATCCCGGTTCATGCTGGAATAAATCAAGGTAGGGTCTGTGCCATGGTATCTTGAATTCTCAGTAACAAGTTTAGTCTGAAGTGCAATAGATTTAAAATCCGATTGAGCTTACTAGGCACTGGATCATGGTCAAAGTTAAAGCTTTTGATGACACGTGGAATTTTGGTATCAACAAAGGGTTTGTTCTTGAGTCAGTAATAATTTGTAATAATGATTCGTAGAAGAGACAGAAAGTGGTGGTCAAAGGTGAGATGAATCATGCTGCCAGTGAAGCTCCATTTTGCCACTGATTCATGCCTTCCCAAGCTGGAAGAAAGCTGCTTTACAGAAAATCACTCTATGAGAGTTGCTTCAGGAAATCCACAATTTTTAAACTACCAGTGTTTTGCAAACAAAAGCATCCTGCACTTGTTTAAAAGCAGCATTTTCTTTCCTCATTGCCACTCCTTGGTTCTCTACTCTTCTACACAAACTGCACACAGAGTGAGACTGGCAATGCTGTGCTGTCGGTACCACTGCTGTTCCTCCAGTGCTGCCAGGAGGAGCTGCAGCATGGAGCAGGTTGTGAGGTACCTGGAACTGTGCCAGCTGCTGTCCCTCTGCCAGGGTGGGCATGGCCTCAGAGTATTTCCTGCTTGCTCTTAATTTTCATCTCCTTTTTTGAGGTGCTGCAGGTTAAATTGTCACTTGTGTCACATTGCCATCTGCAGTACTTCAGCTAACCAGGTCTTTGCTAACAGCGCTTCAATTCAGCTTGTTGACAATACAAGTTCATTTAGGTCCCTATAGGGAGTCACACATTGCTTTCTCACTTTCTCAGGAACTGGGAGGTAGTTTGATGGGTTTTTTGGATGTGGGAGTGACCTCTTGCTGGACTTCTGACTCATCCTTTCGTTTAAGCCAATATTGCAGGGGATGCATTTGTTCAATTTGTTCAGGTTAATGTGTGCTAAGACCCCCTCCCAAAACATCTATGTGTGCTCAGTAAAAACAATCCCAAAATAATAAACCCAAATATTTCAAGATATTTTTAGATAAAAGCAGATGAAAGAGCATAGGGGAGGAGACTGGTGCTGGTTGTCTTAGGCTGACTGGTACATTGTGTCACAGTATTCCTCAGACAAGGAAATTATAAAGAATAAACCAGTGAGGGCCATCCTTCAGGTGAAGTATGAAGCAAGGCTTAAAGAAATATGTCAGGGAAGATCTCTGAACAGTACTGATCTTCACTTCCCTTTCCTCCAAAATATGATTTTTAAATCTAGTTAGTGACATTTCTGCTGTAGAAAAAATGTCCTTTAGGTGTTTATTTGCAGCATTATAAACAGTAGCTAGCAAAAACAAGCCTACAAGATTACTTAAAAATGTATTCTATAAAACATTCTGGTTATTAGTGGGCAATGCTGAAAACAGGTGGTGTTAAAATAGTACTTATTAGAAGAAAACTAGTGCTGCAAGTACCTGAAATGAACACAACAAATTTCAGGTTCTGAAAATCGTAACAAACTGATCATTTAAGGTGGTCTTTCTTAAATTAGATTTCTGTCTCAAAGAGGATTGCCTGAAAGAGCACATTTCTTCTTTGTTGAAGAGAAAAGGGTTTTTTCAGATATCTGCCCATTTGCCACTAAACTCTGGTGAATGTGGAGTTAAAGCATTTTCAAGACACATTTCTGCAGGATGTGATTAAAATCTGGGAGATGCAAATAGTCCTAGCAAGGCTATTTTATATTTGATGGCTGCGTTTTAAGATCACTAATTATCAGCAGATTAATGGGACATAGTGATGATGGAGTTAAGATCAATGTGCAGGGAAGACTAGAAAAACAAGCTTCCAGAGAAAGTTAGAACTTTTACACAGTAAAAATGGTAAAATATTCCAAGTCATAGAACCATGGAACATCTTGGGTAAGAAGGACCCACAGGTATCTTCCAAATTCAGGCCCTGCACAAAAAAAGCCCCTGCTAATATCCAAACAATTCTTGAGTTCTGTCAGGCTTGGTGTTGTAACCACTTTCCCAGGCAGCCTGTTCCAGTTCCCAAACACCCTTTGGGTAAAGAACCTTTTTTTGATGTCCAACCCAAGCCTCCTCTGACACAACTTCAGTCCATTCCTTCAGGTCTTGTCACTGGTCATCAAAGAGAAGAGATCAGTGCCTGTCTCTCTCTAAAGTAAAGGTGTAAGTATTAGAAAGCAGGATAGAGTAGAAAAAAAGTATTTTAAAGTCTGGGAATTATTTAAGGAAGAGGTATAAAAAATATTAGCTAAAGGCTATTTCATTTTTTTTCATCTGAAACCCTTCCCCAAAAAACTTTCTGAAATTCTTTTCCTGAACATTCCTCTGCTTTTGGGCTGCCTGCCTCTGAGCTGGGAGAAAACTTGGCTGTTCCAAAAGCCAAACACAATTATAAGTTAGAAATTAAACTGGACCCCCCCGCCCACCAACCCAGTTCATTTAATTATGGGTACTTCAACTATATTTTCTTGAAGTGTGCTGAAATTAATTTTTTGCCATTTCTTCTCTGATATGCATGACAGTCCTAGTTTATTTTCTGCTCTAGAAAATAGCAGATTAGTTATCATTGTTGCATGCAGGCATAAGGTTAGCAATGCCTCTGACACAGGTGTTTACATTATAACATTTGAGGCATTTTTAATAAGAGGAAGTGATATGGAAACTAGGGAAGTTTACACAGGATAATTAACAGTTTGAACCCAATAACTCTCATAACTGTAATACACAAGAATTTTCCATTGCACTTTCCCCTCTGCAATGGACATATCTGATTTTCTTTATATGTTATTGAGGTGTCACTGACCAGTCATAAAATATGACCTCTTTTCCCTGCAAGGAGTAGAATGTCCTGGACACAAGTTACATACATCTTCTGATTGCAGGACAAACCAGTGCTTCTAAGTCTTCCCTGGAGGCTCTTCTTTTGACCACCTCTCTGATAAATTTATCTAGCACAATATCAGGGCCAATCTGAAGTGGAAGTGGTTTCCCTTGCAGAAAACATTCCTTACTTGAGATAAATGCTGAGAAAAGATGGAAAATTACTTTGCTGTAGTGAGAAGATGTGGTGTAGGCATTTGCAACTGGAAGTCAATGCTGCAGAGCCTTTCTTAAAAAAAAAAAAAAAAAGAAAAAAGAAAAAAAAAAGTTTTTTGCTGAAAAGACCAATAAAACAGAGGAAGAATGAGACACCTTTCTACCAAACAGCAAGATGTCATGACAAACTCTCTGCCTACACAGCAATTCCATTCAGACCCATGACGCAGATCCTGGAGCCCATTTGTGCAGGTTGTTGGAACAGTCTGGGGGCACTGAGTTTGCTGCTCTGCTATCAGCCTTTCCTGCTGGCCGTTGGGTTCACCGCATGATTTGAGTTCACTTATGAGGTGGTTAACAGCCCTTTAAGAATTTGCTCTGTGTATGTAAGGATGGATTGTATACCCTGAACTCCCTTAATCTCTGGATGCTATAAATGGTTGTACGCCCTTGACACGAACAGTTTTTTGCAAACAAGGCCCATTCGGTTCTTACCTTGAGCGAAGGCACCAACCTCTGGAGTCCACAGGCTCATTTTGTCTGCCTAGGCCAGAGATCACCTCTAGGGCACTGTCAACATCCATTTGACCCATTCCTGCCTCTTGTTTGTGTCATTTCTCATTGCCCTGAATGAGATCAACCTCTCTCTGTATGGACAAGCAAGAAATCATTTGCTCCAGAGTCAATACCAGTTCTTACAACTGGTCTTTTTGCCTCATTTTAGAGTTGCTTTTCACCAAAGGCTCTGAACACAGGTCGTGAAAAATCAGTAACAATAGCAAAGTTGCTAGTAGATGTTTTAGAGCGCCTGGTATTTCACACCTTGCAGAGAAAACTGTTCTTGAATTGAGTTTTTGTCTGCCTTCAATTTCTTTTTGTTCTTATATCACTTTCATTAATCTCATTTTTTAAAGTTGTTGTTGTTTTGAGACTATACATGCTTTGCTAGCAGCTTGAGGTACTGCATGCTGGGGTATGTTGTGAGCACTGCAAGGCTGGATAATCACAGTAAAGAGGAAAGGATCCCTTAACCTCCAGGATATGTAGATGTGGTACTTAGGGGTAAGATTTAGTGGTGGACCTGGCAGTGTTAGGTTTACAGCTGAACTCAATGATCTTAAAGGTCTTTTCCAAGCTGAACAATTCTGTAATTCAGTGATGTGATTACTTTAGCTTTTTTGGTTGGTTTTGTGCCCCACTAGGAGCATTAGAAACATCTTTTCTCCCAAATGAAAGCTGAAATCACCCATGAGTTTATTAAGTGGGCAATTTAATAAACCCCTGCAACAAGAGACTTGCCATGATTTCGTGCCTGCAGCTGGCACTGAGGTTTGTACGAGCAGGGCTGTGAACTCCAAGGCCACAGTGCTGCCTGAACCCGGAGGTGGATGAGATCCTCAAGGCCACTTTAATCTCCAGACAGCAAAAGCTTTATTCCATTGTTGGACTCTGAGACTAATTTTTGCATTTTACACTTCTTGAAGGAGACTGGAAATTTTACAAAGTGAAGAGCTACTGCTTGTTCAGTGAGTTTTCACTCAAGCCATTTATTTTGGTGGGCTGTAGACACCTATTTTTATCCCACCTCATTTAACTATGTTCCAATGCCAGCTTCTTTCAGTCTTTTATTCTGAGGTTAATTTTAATTGCAAATGTAAAATATCTTGAAGGACTCAGTCGAATAATTTCCTCTCATAAACCAGGCAATAAATACGCATCAGGTAACTGAGCTATTTACAAACCATAACTACCCCTCAACAGCACAAAGGCACACGGGGGCTCCAGTGTCGTGGTTTGACTGACAGGGATGTGGATGCTGATGAAGATATTTGCTTTCCGTGCATCTGAGCCCTATGGAAACGATCCCTCTAGTGGGGACTTGGAAAATTAACTGGTGATCCTGCTTGGCAGTGCGGGAAGGCTAAGGAGGGAACAAATGAAATAGTTGCCCAACGTTGGGGGGGGAAAAACCCCAAACCATGAAAGAGACAGCTGTATTTTCCTAAGCTAAAATTACGACTGAAATAAGATTTTAAGGCAGTTGTTATGAGACGTGGTAAACATTGCCAGAATGCTCATTCAGTGATTTCTGCAAAACACTTTAAAACAGTTTTATTTAGATTTTTTTCATTGAAATAATGAGATTAGTTTTTTATGTATTATCATCTCCTTGGGAGAGAAAAAGAACAAACTGTTTATAAAGTACTTTCTGAATGATCTGGGGGAAAAAAACCCTGTGATTTCTTCCTTAAGATGAAAGCATTCAGTCTTTTTATGGAAACAACTTTTCAATTTTTTGAGAGATTTCAAAAATATTTCCAAGAGATTCAAAGAATTTCCTACCAGAAAAAAAGTGCCAGGATTTGTGCTCTAATTGCACATACTACCTTCTTCTGTTCCATCATGTGCTTCTTGTTACTGTCATTACTCACAGCGCCTCTTAAGAGCAGGGCACAAAACATAGAGCTTGCTGCCCCCCCTGACACAGGGTCTGTTCTGCCTGAGTTTGGAATGTGTGACATTTCTGGACAATGTCTGATGGAGGTCCCAGGTGTCTCTTAACTGTAGCTGCCTTGAAAAAATAATTTGTAGTGAACATGTTCTTGCTGCTGTTACTGTGAAAAGCCTTTGTGGCAGCAGCAAGCTCCTCCCTGTATAACCTGGTATTGTATCACTCCACGCTTTCCTGAAGGATCAACAGTGTAACCCAGTGTTGCACCAAGTGTTCCCTTGTGTAAGGACAAATCTGACAGCTTTTGGATAAATATCCAGGTGACCTTAATGCCACTGCTGGACCACAGCTCCTGTTGCAGACCCTTGCTTTGCTCACTGGAAGAAGATGTGGCTGTAGACAGGAGTTATGATATCAAAATCTGGTTCCTTTTGGATTTGTCCTTTATCTCCCTTCAACACCTCCTATGTCTAACTCAAGTATTTCCCTTCCCAGGTCCTCCATCCCACAGCTGCTCTGTGCCTCCCACTTGCTGGGGTGTCCTAAGCAAACAGTGGAGCCTGCTCCACAAGGTGAGCCATAAAACCCACCCTTTTCCTGACCTGGTGCAAATTCTTGCCTTTACCCAGCTGGGTGCCTGGCCAAGGGCAGATCTCTCAAGCTGTTCTTGTCTGAGCCACATCGCTAACAGCTCTTATCAAGTCAGAATTTAAAATGTTTTCATATTCAAACATCTCTGCTTTCAGATTTGAGATGTGAGAAGGTGTTTGCGCACTTGTCAGGCAGCCAGTAGCAATTTCATTCCCCTGTGTGCGGCTACACAAAAGGTGTGTGCTGATAAGTTGTGTCACTCATGAATCATTCTTGTCCATGCTGCTGCTCCATGAAGCTTTGGTAGAAGAGATCCGTTCTTGGAACTATATTGAAGTCTTCAAGTATAATCCAAAAATGCTTCTGTTCTCCAGATATGTTCTTGTACTCTCTCATTGGAGAGTGTCTGTCTCTTTTGGGGGCTAGCATAATAGAAATGCTCTTTTATATTTGCAAAATATAAATTGTCAATGAAAATTAATGTGTACTTGGGGGGCATACAGATAGAAAAAGTAAAAGAGAGGCAGGCAGAAAATAAAGAGAGTACCTTGTCATCAGCCTGAGGCTGTGTGGTGACTTAATATCATTACAAAGCCTTGAGTTTCCTGAAATTATAAAGCAACTTCAAAGAGAGAGGTCAGCATGGTTTTAAGTAATAGTGGAACAGTTCTACTCTTGTGGGTAGCATGAAGAATTCCACTCTTAGGCATTGAATATTAAATGCTTCAGAGTAGAGATGCTTGAAGCTCTGACATCAGCTGTAACTTCCCCTTGATGTCACATGCAGGGTTAGTATTAGTTTGGGTTAAAATAATGTCTGAGCTAAAGGAGTTTGGCGTGTTTGTGATTATGGACTCACTGAAATGTATGGAATCAACTCTTTGTGGGTATTAATCACAGCATAAATGTTTGGATCACTTATTTAAAATGCTATTGTATTAGAGAAAAGTGTTTTTGGAAAAATACTTGTTTTGTAAAGAGCTACAAAAGTATTCCATCAAGTTCTGACTTCAACACACTGGTAAGAGTGCAGTTCCAGTGAGTGATGCTGTTGGAGTTCTCCACTCATCTTTGTAGAGAGAATGCTTTTTTGAGAGTTGTGATTTTTTCCTCTCCTAGCCTGTAGGTTTTTCCAAGGTGCAATGGAAACAAAAGGATTTTCATGACTGTTTTAACTGTACTTCGTGGGAATAATTTTTGCAGACATTATGCTGAATTCAGCTTCTCATAGAAATCTTGTAGAGGACATTCCATGCCACAGAGAGCAAAACAGTGTGAGTTTGGGCAGCAGTGTCTTATAGTCTGGCAGGATAACAGGTGACCTCTTCCCTCCATCTCTGGCCAGGGGTATCTTGCAGTGATTCTTTCAGGTAGAGCATGGCCTGCAGGTAGAACATATGGTTGGTTTTGTAGAGGTTCCTCTGTCATATGGGGAGACTTTATTGTTTTGCTGCATATTTTTGTTCTGTTAATAAAGGTGCAAGTTTAGTAGCAACTTTTACCAGAAGGAACTGGATCAGGTTCTTACAGAATTCATTGGCACAAATTGATTTTGTGTTTGGGGCTCAAATTCAGGGAAAATAAAGTCTAATGTCCTGTCTTGAACAGGTAAAATGAAAAACAGTGAAGTTTACAGTGCATTGCCTGCTTATCTGAAGACTTATAAAATTGGCTTCTATGCAATCTATTTTTGCAAATTTCAGTGGCCTTTCAGTACCTGAAGGGAGCCTACAAGAGGGATAGAGAGAGCTCATTCAGAGAATGTAGTGATAGGATAAGGGGGAATGGCTACAAACTAAAATAGGGGAGTTTTAGATTAGGTATTAAGAAAAAAATTCTTTCCTATGAGGATGGTGAGGCACTGAAACAGCTTTTAAAGAGAATGGATGTGGATGAGAATGGATGCCTCATCCCTGGAAGTGTTCAAGTCTAAGTTGGATGGGGCTCTGAACAACCTGGTCTAGTGAATGTGCCCCTGCCCATGTCAGGGGTTGGAAGAGGATGATCTTGAAAGACCCTTCCAAACACAAACCATTATAGAATTCATTATTCTTATGTGATATAAGCTCTAAGTAATCAGCAGTAATATGTTAATTAATGGAATTGCATGTTTGTGCTAAGGAATAGGTTATATGGGCTAATGATGCCCAAACTCTTTGATTGTTTTTTGATTGTTTTGAGTTGTATCTAGTGAACAGGAAGTGAAAGCAATTTATGCAATTATGTGGATGGTGTAAACAATCAGACCTGACAGACCATGGATTTCAGGGGAGTGCTGTTATATGCCTCAAATGTACTCTTAGGCTGGCAGTTGACTCCAGTGACCCAAAGAACCCACAGACCACCTCAAAATACATCACCACAGGGTTTCCCCATGGTTGAGAGTTTTTGCTGGGTTACTGTTTTTTTTTTTTTTTAATTATAGGTTATACCCTGGCAGAACTAGGGGTGCAATGTAACCTTGTAACTGGCAATCACAAAACTCTGCCCTGCTTTCTAAAATGTCAACAATGTTCTCATCTAATGCCCTCAAGGTTGCCATAAAGTGGAGCTTCTGTGGGGATTTTTGAAGCATTGGTGAAGTTTTAGTTCCAAGTACAAAAATCAGCTTAGTTCCACATTTTTTATATATATGAGCTCCTGGTAAATATTCTCATTGAGCAAGAGTGTTGCTTTGCAGGGTTGAGGATGAAAAGCTGCAATTAATTTCTGAGCACAGGTGAAAATCCAGTCTTTGAAGGTTTCATTGCACTCAGATGACTGGAGTATTGGAAGGACCAGATTTGAAAATATCAGGCTCAAGACAGGGCAGTTTGGCAGAGCAGCCATGTGGGTAGCTGGAAGAGCTCCAGGGAACAGACTCAATTTGGACTAAGTGTTAGCTGAGTAAGGCATGACTAATAAGATTTTTTTAACAAAGCATTTTTAGAGTCTGTTGAAACCATTGATTTCCCTTGAAGAAAATTAAAGATTAGCAAGATTTTCCACTAATTCTAAAATAAAGCTCATGGTCTCACATTTAGCTTGTGTGGTGGGAAACTCCCTACAGTTCACTTTGGAAACCTTTCACTTTGGAAACCTTTTTAGGATTTAATAATCATCAGTGAATTGAGCTACTTAGGTCATTAAGCATTCAGCTGTTTTACCATCTCAGTGTACAAATGGGTGCCTGCTTTTCATGTCATCTGGGGTTAGAATGTTGGAGAGAAGAATACTGAATTAATTGGAAAATTAGCATAGATTGAATTACACTTGTGTGAGCTATCAGTGATTTGGATGGGGAGGCCGGAAGTGTTTACTGGGGGATGAAGCAGTGTGGGGAGTGGGCATGGGCTTTAAATGTGTGGGGACAGGAAATTGTTTTGGATTGTGGTACTTCCTGAGATGGAGGGCAGGTGGAATTTGTGGCATGGCATGAATAATACATGGCATAATACTTTTTTTTCCTTTTCCTCTGGTGGCTTTGTGTTTTGGTGCTAGGCATAATGCAAAGGGTGACTTCCACTGAATGCAAGTGTGTTTCAGCAGGCTATTGATTAAGGTTGTAACAGTATTGGTTGACTTGGTTTAATCTTAGTAGGTTGTGTATAGGGCCAGGGGAAATGGTTTTAAATGGAAACCATAGATTTAGAGTAGATATAAGGGCTGGCTGCAACCAGATTGGATATGGGTACCTTCAGCTTTTCCCAGCCCCAAACGACCACAAGGTATGGAAATTTAGGTTTGCTTGTGCTTATGAATGTCACAGCTCAATGTGTGCTCTGTGTGTGGGATTTTGAACTTCCTCCGCTAATTTTTCCTCTTCTATTAGGATTTTAAGAGAATAAAGCACATTTTGTACACTGGTGAGATGTGAAAATTGGACGAGATAAATGAAAAAATACAAGTAATAGCATTGGTATCTGTACTGCAAAGCACAATGCCGATTTTGCCACTGAGGAGAGGGGGAAATGACATAAGGGAGAAGTGTCGGTGTTGTAAAAATGTGACACTTCTCACAAATGGTTACTATGGGAGGAATTTATCTTGAGTACAGTGAGGCAGTAATGTCTCCTAGAAGTTTTCAACCAATACTGGAGCCTTAACAAAAATATTTTCCTATCTTCTTCCTAGGCTTGATGTACCAGGTTCCTCCAGTCCATGGCAGCTCAGAGCATTTTCCTCTCTGACCAGGCACTTTGGAGCTCTTTGGAGCCACTCTGTCCCTTTGTGTCCAATGGGTCTTACCCAGGAGTTGGAATTGCACTGAAAAGCTGATTCACTTTGAGCATAGGTAATTTTATTTCATCAACTAATTCAACTCCAGTGTTTGCCTGCACACAGGAGAGGAGTGTGGTCAGGCCAGAGCAGGGTTTTGACCCTGAGGCTGCCTTTGGATCAGCAGGCATTGCCCCAGCAGGAAATGGTTGCGGTGCACTGCAGTGTGCCCTGGATCCTGCCTGTTCTGATGCTCAAGCTGTGTTTTGTCCAAGGACCTCATGAAGGAGCTTCTTCACCTTAGTAAAGAAGTCTACCAGCTTGTTGAGTGGAAATGGGCAGGAGCTAACCTCACCCAATGGTGTTGGCTTTGGAGTGGGGGGTGCTGTTGGCAAAGGCTTTTGAGAGGGGATTGGTGTCGGCAATGGCTTATAAGTGGGGGGTCGTGTTGGCCATGGCTTAGGAGTGGGAGGGGGTGTTGGCCATGGCTTATAAGTGGGAAGTGGTGTTGGCCATGGCTTATGAGTGGGAAGGGGTGCTGGCAGTGGCTTAGGAGTGGGAGGTGGTGTTGGCCATGGCTTATGAGTGGGAAGGGGGGTTGGCCATGGCTTAGGAGTGGGGGGTTGTGTTGGCCATGGATTAGGAGTGGGAAGTAGTGTTGGCCATGGCTTAAGAGTGGGAATGGGTTGTACTGGCCATGGATTCAGAGTGGGAAGGGGACGTATTGGCCATGGTTTCAGAGTTGGTGGTGGTGGAACTGTCAATAAATGATTCCAGGTTTGTGATGATGGAGAACCCCGTCCAAGTCTGTTTACACCTGTGTGGACAAGGATCCAGTCATAGAAGTACTGAGTGGAGATGTAGACTCCAGGCTGCCTTGCTCTGGCACAGCCTTTTCCCCAGCTGGTTATTCCGACGACCCACCAGACGTCAGCATGGTTGTCCTGGCACATGAGAGGACCACCGCTGTCACCCTACAGCAGAGCACAGAGGATTAAGGTGGTGTTGGTGGCACCTGTCAGCACTGGGGCTGTCTCCTTCTCTCTCACAGCCCCTGCCAGAGCTTTATTCTGGGCAGAGAAAAGCTCTGCTCAGAGGCTGGAGCCTCCAGAAGCTTGGCTGTGAATGAGTTGGGTTCTTGTAGGTTAGGGTTCTCTCCATCCTATCTGCACAGGACTCCTGGATGTGCAGAGGATGGAACTTTGGCACCTGGACCTCTTCACTGCCAAGAGCACTAGCTGGGCTTTCTGGGCTTTCTGGCACAAGGGGAGGCCTGGGCAGGCAGGTGTGGATGGGCAGTGTGTGGGAAGCCCCCACAGCAGTCAGGGGGAGCTGGGGCTGGGAGGGTGAGTGAGTGGCCGGGCAAAGCAGGCCCTGGGCTGTGTTGGGGTGGTGCTTCCCTGGCTGCTGGTGCTGCTGGGGGCTGAGTGGCTCGTGGCATGTTCCTACCTGGCAGGTGTCGATGCCGCCCTCTGGGTAACCAGCACACAAGTTGTGGGTGTGGATTTCCCCTCCATACCAGTCACTGCTGTTGCATAGCTGGAGATCGATGAGCTGGACCTTGGCCTCCTGGAGGCGATCAGGTGGATCTTGAGCTGTGAGCAGAGAAAGGAATAAACACTGAGCACCACATTCTCCTCTCCTGATTTGAGAAGGGAATTCTCTTCCCTAGGGTTTGGCTTTGCCTCTGCAGAGACCCTGGAGTGCTGTGACCCTGCTTCCTGCCTCTGGGGAGCAAACCAGGTCCGTCTCTCAGAGGCATATGTTCTGCAGCCTGGCTTTGGTCTCTGTTGTGGGGAAGCCCAAACCCTCTCCTCAGTGGGCTGAGCTGGCCCAGGAGTTGCTCTTCGAACTCACATCTTGCAGTAGTGGAACCCCAGCCAGCAATCCAGCAGTTTTGCAGCTCTGACACTCTCAGTGTGGCATCGGGCACACAGGCCAGCTGGATGTAGGGACTGCACTTGACAGGATGGTCCAATTCCAGCAGGGCAATGTCATAGCTCATGTCACCAGGGTTGTAGTACTGGTGTATCAGCAACTGCTTGACACTGCGCATTTGTGCCCCATGGCCTGGCTGAGTCAACTGGGTGGCCCCAATCACCACAGACAGGAGGCTGATGTTACTGGAAAGGAGATGGAGAGAGAGATGGGAGGGAGCAGAACCATGTACCACAACAGCCCAGCAGTTGCCAGACCTCAGCTTGGAAAGGCACAGAGGGAGTAGTGCTCTGGCAGGTGTGAGGGCCCTTGCACGCCTTAGGCTGGGGGAATGTCAAGCTGGAGGCTGCTAGGAAGCCTTGGCATGAGCCCAGGCTTCTCCTGAGCACTGTGGCAGCCTGGCTGCCTGAGAGGAAAGGGCATGGGAGTAGCAGGTGGTGCTGCTGACAGGGCACCTGCTTGTGGAGATATCCCCATTGCCTGCCCCTTCTTACTCAAACTTGTCGAAGCAGTGGGCTGCTGTGAGGACCCACTGTGTGCTGATGAGTGACCCTCCACACCAATGCCCTGGGTCTGGAACCCATGGGTGCTGGATGCTGATGATCCAGGGCCAGGCCCCTGGCAGGGCACCGGCACCACCCACGATGCGTGTCATGCTGGAGTCATAAGCCATGTCGCCGTAGTAGTACGTCATGAGGCCGTAGTCAGACACCACGGCTCGGAGTCCGCAGGTCCCTCTGCAAGCAGAAAGTCATTTCCATGCTTCTTCATGGCCTGCTGTGGCCCAGGCTGAAGCTCAGCCCTCTGCCCTCCCCACAAGGGCTTGCACGCACAGCAGGCCAGGGAAGCCCATGGGGGGTGTGTGTCTGTCTGTGCCAGCACCTGGCTGCTGGCAAGGAACTGAGGATTCCCATGGTGAGTGGGAAGCTGTGGCCTGGCTGTGGGGGACAGGCACATCCCCTCCAGGGAAGGCCGCAAGTGTTGCCATGGCTCCTTCCCTGGGCCTGGGGCCACTTACCCGCAGTTGTCCCATGTCCCGTGCGCCAGCCCAGCCACGGTCAGCAGGACGAGGAGGCCTGAGCCAATTCATGGCTGCCAGAGGCACGTGTCAGCTGCAAGCACTAAGAGCTCCGTGCAGCAGCACAGTCACAGCCGCACTGCCCGCAGCAGCTGCACTGCCCCTGGTGCCCTTGGTCCTGGGGCTGATGTCACAGAGGGGTGGATTCCATGTTCTGAGCACTGCGGGGTTCTGTGGCACAGGGCCCACTGGGGGAGGGGCAACGTGGAATTGGTTAGCCCTAGAAAGGTTTGGGCTGGAAGAGACCTTGGTGATCATCTAGCTCTGATCCCCTTGCCTTGGGCATGGAGGGATGGCTTGCATTAGACCCAGTTGTCCACAGTGTACATGTCTTGGCTTAGAAGCTGTCCTTGAACACTTTCAGAGATGAGGGATTTAAGTACTAAGTCCTGGTCAACAGGCCCTGACTAAGGCCTGAACAGCAGGCCTTTTGCCAAAATTGGCCACTAGATGGACCTTCAAAGCAAGTGTTACGTATAGCCGCTCCCTGGTTGAAAAATGGATTTACCTTTCCATACTTAGGAACTAGACAAGGCTACATCTGGCCTTGTTTTGGGGGTGTGGGATCACAGACAAATCTCTTGGTTTCTCTTGGAGCCCTCCCAGGCCTTGGGAGCATCCCGGTAGGAGAATGAAGCCAGATGTTACTGCACTAGAAGTTTTGGTGTCTTGCTTATTCCGCAGTATAAAAATGGGGACCTCTCACAGACAGTCAGTACCCTCACTGCCTGTAGGGGAGGGTACCTGCAGGATTTTCCAGTTTCTGTCAGTGGTTCCCCAGTCCTTCAATATGACAGTGGCTTCCACCCAGCTGATGGGCAGGCCTGGATGATGGTCAAGGATTAGGGTAACTTGTGATGTGTCTTTCTTCATCACTGTAGGCAGTCTTTTATAGTAATGATTAGATGCAATGCCTATCTTGTCCTTTTATAAATATTTGATAATGTTTTGATGTCCTGTTTACTTATCCATTTGCAATTCTTTGCAGTTTCAAATTACAGTAAATGACATTTATTCCTGAAGTTGGTGTCTGTGTCTTCTGTGCTGACCCTGCTTACATGAAAAACAGGCATCCACAGCTGCTCTGGGATGCCAGTATCTCAGCAGCCTCACAGTCAAGAATTCCTACCCAATATCTCATCCAAAGCTACCTTCTGTCACTGTAAAGACATTGCCCTTTGTCCTTTTAGGACCTGCCCTTGTAAGAAGGCTCTCTGCTGCTTTCTTAGGCCCCTCTTCCTGCAGGATGAGGCTGTGCAGTCCCTGGGGCAGGCAGCAGCTGAGGAATCCATTTGGGGCAGGGAGCTGGGTGTGCAGCTGCAGTGCCAGCTGCAGACTGAGCTCTGGCTGGCAGGAGCCTGGGACCAGAGGCTGTGAACTGCCCATGCTTTGCATAACAGAGGGCACAGGGAGCTGTGGCACTGGCCAGGATTTGAATGGACACTGAGCGCTGCAGCAGGAGCTGGTGGCTCTTTATGGAACATGACATCTGCGAGTCTGCTGGGGGAATCCTGAGGCTGAATGGGTATGGAAACCTGCTCTGACTGGGTGAGAGTGGCATGGGTAGGGAATCAAACAGGGCAACCATAGGCTCGTTTGGAGCCACCTGTGCTTCCAAAATGGTCACCCAGGGGAGTTTCCTCAGCACTTTGGCAGCCCAGATAGGACCCAAGGGCTGCTGGATCCTCCATCCTTCAGAGCAGGTACTGGTGAGTTCACCTGGGATCTTTAGAGCAGGAAGAAGCCAAATGGGAGCATTACAATTTCATGTGTAGACTCTGTGTAAATTATAAGGGTGCATTTGAGCCTCTCTATTGTTGTGGCATTTCATGCAGATTTGGTGAAAGCACTGGTAGAGGGTGGAGAAGGCATGCACAGCATGATCAGTGTAAGGCGGCCATAGAAGAGTTGTGGAGGCCCCTGTAAGACATGAATTGGGGGTCCTGAGTCTCTGTTAGGACACTTGAGTCTCTGTTCAAAGTCCTTTGGAGGCAGACACAGGGAGACCCTTGTGTTCCTCATGCCACACAATGGGTGCTAGGGTCCCTGGGCACACACAGAAGGGGGTGGAAGTGCCTTCACAAGGGACTCCTTCAGAAAGGGGTTTCACGTGCTTCGAGGTGTTTGATGTGATGGGAAATATCCCTGGTTTATTTAGGTGAGGAGATGTCCATGGCTGAGGTTGCACAGAACTGGGAGAAATTGTTTGTGCAGCAGAATTTTGCCAAGACAGTGCAATAAGGTTGTTCCAGGATGGTTGGGTGACTCTAAGCTGGTCTGCTCACTGGACAGGGTAATGGCCATCCCCAACCCTGGGTGACACTCTTTCACTGTCTTTAGTGACCAGGCAGCCTCTGAAATTTACTTCAGGAAATATTTGAAGAGGCTTAAGTCCAGGTGGCAGGGACCAGTACAGATGTGGGATGGTTCTTCTCAGCCCAGCCCATCTTAAGACAAATGGAGGCATGCCACCCACTGTGAGATAGGATTCCATTGGCCTGGTGATGCCAGATTGATTTTTGCCTTTTCTCTTCTATATATTCCCTGTATTCTCTACACATATATTTGTAGCTCTGTAGCCTGTTGTTGTATCTCTGGTGAGTTTTCTCAGTACCTTTCCCTTCCTTTTCTCTAAGTAGAAAGACAAAACATATTTCAGACCTCCAAGCCCTGGAGAGTACAAGGCAACCAAACCTATATTTGTTCTTCTTGGAAACCAAGGCTGGAAACAGCTCTTTGAGGCACATTTTCATTAGCAAGGATTAGTTTCCATCTGAGTGGAAGTGGATTTAGACTGTTGAACTGAGGGAGGAATTACTTCACCATATATGGTCCGAATTGGTGATTTTTGTCAAATATATTAATTTATTAAGCTTATAAAACTGTATTCACCTCATGTAGGGGAGGAATTCTATGGTCATTTGCCATATCTGCTACGGGAGGCCTCCAATAAAGATGAGCCTTTATATTACTTTCTATGTCGAAAGTGTGTTTTTTTTGTTTTGTTCTAGGTTCTTTAAGGCATCACTTGAAGCCAAGAAGAGTATCCAAAGCAGGTAGAGTGACACCCAGCCCAAGGCATTTTGAAGCATTCTATTAGATGGAGAAAGTTAATGTTCACTTGCTTCCACCTGTAAAAGACAGGTGAAAACTGCCTTCAACAAGTCTACCCCATGGCATTCCAGAAGCCTCTACCATACCCCCCCTCCCCATCCAAGAGTATCAAAGTTTGATTGAAAAGGATATAAAAATTTGGTGCAAATTCATACAGTTTGTAGATGATTTGTTAATTAGCGAGTTAAGAAGATTCTTGCCCATCCTGTGGTGATTATCTACAGCCCTCAGGCAAACCAGCACAGCAAGCTGCAGTTTGTGTCTCTGCAGTTGGCTCTTTAATTGCTCCTTCTCTCCATTGCCATGCTTATACAGCCCTCTCATCTTTCACAACTCCTCCCTTTCTCTGCCCTCCTCTCCTCCCAAATATGGAGCCAAGCCCCAGCATCGTTTCCCCCTGGCTCACAGGCTGGCCATGCCTGTGAACAGCCTTGCTGTTGCAGGTAGTGTTGGCCCACTCACCTTGGCCTTCCATGGCATTCCTGGTGTGCTTTCCTAGGGTTCCTGCCAGGTTCCTCTCCCCAGAATGACCCCAGCTCTTCCTCTGAGTATCTGTGAAGTGTGACCACCTGGCACCTCAATGCCCTTTTGCTGGCTGTGAAATCTGGCTCTGCCTTAGGGCACTGGCACTCCAGTCAGGAGCCAGGAGTTTCCCTTGTCATGCTTGGGAGTTTCCCAGATCTGTTCCCTTAGCCCAGGCTCTCACCAGGCCCTAAATCAGCAGCCCATGTGCATTTGAGCACCACCCCAAGGTATGTGCTTTTTTCCTATCCTCTTCCAAGGCTTGAGATAGCAGGTTCTTCCAGGCCATGGTGGCTCAGCACCTCTCTGACCAGGCACTTTGGAGCTCTTTGGAGCCACTGCGTCCCTTTGTGCCCCCAGGCTCGTTTTGCAGGTGCTGAGCATGGCACTTCTTGTCTTACCCAGGAGTTGGAATTGCACTGAAAAGATGGTTCCATGTGAACAAAGGTAATTTTATTTCAACAACTAAATCAACTCCAGCGTGTGTGTGTGCACAGAGGAGATGAGTGTGGTCAGAACAGAGAAGGGTTTTGACCCTGAGGCTGCCTTTGGATCAGCAGGCATTGCCCCAGCAGGAAATGGTTGTGGTGCACTGCAGCCTGCCCTGGATCCTGCCTGGTTCTGCTGCTCAAGGAGCACTTTTAACTGCGTTTATACGCATATTGTAATCGATCCATTCATAGAAGTGCTGAACGGAGCTGTAGACTCCAGGCTGCCTTGCTCTGGCACATCCTTCCCCCCAGCTGGTCACTCCGATGACCCACCAGTAGGCAGCGTTGTTGTCCTGGCACATGAGAGGACCACCGCTGTCACCCTACAGCAGATCACAGAGGATTAAGGTGGTGTTGGTGGCACCTGCCAGCACTGGGGCTGTCTCCTTCTCTCCCACAGCCCCTGCCAGAGCTTTATTCTGGGCAGAGAAAAGCTCTGCTCAGAGGCTGGAGCCTCCAGAAGCTTGGCTGTGAATGAGTTGGGTTCTTGTAGGGTAGGGCTCTCTGGATGTGCAGAGGATGGAACTTTGGCACCTGGACCTCTTCACTGCCAAGAGCACTAGCTGGGCTTTCTGGGCTTTCTGGCACAAGGGGAGGCCTGGGCAGGCAGGTGTGGATGAGCAGTGTGTGGGAAGCCCCCACAGCAGTCAGGGGGAGCTGGGGCTGGGAGGGTGAGTGAGTGGCCGGGCAAAGCAGGCCCTGGGCTGTGTTGGGGTGGTGCTTCCCTGGCTGCTGGTGCTGCTGGGGGCTGAGTGGCTCATGGCACGTTCCTACCTTGCAGGAGTCAATGGTGCCCTGTGGGTATCCAGCACACAAGTTATAGGGATGGACTTCTCCTGCGTACCAGTCACTGCTGTTGCATAGCTGGAGATCGATGAGCTTGACCTTGGCCTGCTGAAGGTGATCAGCTGAATCTAGACCTGTGAGCAGAGAAAGGAATAAGCCCCTGGCAGCTCCATGCTGGTTCTGCTTCTCTGTCAGGCCAATCCCTTCCCCTCGGGGCAGGCCCTTCTCTGCAGGGATGTATGTTCTGCAGCCTGGCTTTGGCCTTTGCTGTGAGGAAGCCCAAAACCTATCACCAGTGTGCTGAGCTGGCCCAGAAGTTGCTCTTGGAACTCACTTCTTGCCGTAGTGGCCCCCCAGCCAGCAATCCAGCAGTTTCTCAGCTCTGAGACACTTAGGGTGGGTTCAGCCAGGCAGGCCAGCTGGATGTATGAGCTGCACAGGACAGGACGGTCCAATTGCATCAGGGCAATGTCGTTGCTCATGTCGCTACGCTTGTAGTTGCGGTGTATCACCACCTTCTTGACATTGCGCACTTGTGCCCCAGGGCCCGGCTGAGACAACTGGGTGGCCCCAATCAACACATACAGCAGGCTGATGTTACTGGAAAGGAGATGGAGAGAGAGATGAGAGGGAGTCACAGCAGCGCAGCAGCTGCTAGACCTTGGCTTGGCAAGGCAGAGAGGGAGTAGTGCTCTGGCAGGGTTGAGGGCCCTCACACATCTTAGGCTGGGGTAATGTCAAGCTGGAGGCTGTTAGGAAGCCTTGGCATGAGCCCAGGCTTCTCCTGAGCACTGTGGCAGCCTGGCTGCCTGAGAGGAAAGGGCATGGGAGTAGCAGGTGGTGCTGCTGGCAGGGCACCTGCTGGTGTTGTGGACATGTCCCCATTCCCTGCTCCTCCTTACTCAAACTTGTCGAAGCAGTGGGCTGCTGTGAGGACCCAATCTGCAGTGATGAGGGAACCTCCACACCAATGTCCCAGGCCTGGTACCCATGGGTGCTGGATGCTGACGAGCCAGGGCCATTCTGCTACTGCGGCACCGGCACCACCCACGATGCGTGTCATGCCGTAGTCATAAGCCACATTGCCGTAGGAATAAGTCATGGGGATGTTGACAGGTGGCGGAACTTGGAACCCACAGCTCCCTCTGCAAGCAAAAAGTAATTTCCATGCTTCTTCATGTCCTGCTGTGGCTCAGGCTGAAGCTCAGCCCTCTGCCCTCCCCACAAGGGCTTGCACACACAGCAGGCCAGGGAAGCTCATGGGGGGGTGTGTGTGTCCGTGCCAGTACCTGGCTGCTGGCAAGGAACTGAGGCTTCCTATGGTGAGTGGGAAGCTGTGGGGACAGGCATGTCCCCTCCAGGGAAGGCCGCAAGTGTTGCCATGGCTCCTTCCCTGGGCCTGGGGCCACTTACCCGCAGGTGTACTGGATGCTCTGCGCCAGCCCAGCCACGGTCAGCAGGACGAGGAGGCCGAGCCAATTCATGGCTGCCAGAGGCACGTGTCAGCTGCAAGCACTGAGAGCTCCGTGCAGCAGCACAGTCACAGCCGCACTGCCCACAGCAGCTGTGCTGCCCCGGTCCTGGGTGCCCTTGGTCCTGGGGCTGATGTCACAGAGGGGTGGATTCCATGTTCTGAGCACTGCGGAGTTCTGTGGCACAGGGCCCACTGGGGGAGGGGCAACGTGGAATTGGTTAGCCCTAGAAAGGTTTGGGCTGGAAGGGACCTTGGTGATCATCTAGCTCTGATCCCCTTGCCTTGGGCATGGTGGGGTAGCTTGCATTGAACATGTTTTCAGAGCTCAGCTCAGAAGCTGTTCACAAACCCAGTGACAGTAGCTCCCCCAGTTGATGGGCTTACCTGAATGATGGTCAAAGTTTAGGATAACTTGTGATTTGTCTTTCTTCATCACTGTAGGCATTCTTTTATAATAATGATTAGATGCATTGCCTATCTTATACTTTCATAAATATTTTCTAGTTATTTGATGTCCTGCTTACTTATCCATTTGCAACTTTTTGCAGTTTCTGATGCCTTAAAATTTAGCTTTTATATTTTTCTGATTCTCTGCTGCCTTGTTGTGTAACTCTGAACTTCATATTAAGTGGTGAATAAGTTCTTTTTTACAGGGTAGTTAGACAAAACAATCCCTTCTCGGCTTGAGAATCAAAGACAATTATTACCCAAAAAGCAGAAATAACAGCAAATTGAAAGGGGCAAGCCAAGTGGTTGAGACTTCATGACCTGGAGCTGTAATTGGACAGTCAACCCCAATATGTAAATTGAACAAATTATAAAAGTGTAAAAACTGGTGACCAAGATCCATCTTAGATCCAACCTGGGTGTAGCCCTGGCCAGGCTCTTGTACTGCCCAAGGTGTATCCCTTAAAGGCATTTCAATAAATACCAACTTTATTCATTTAAACCTGTTGAGTCTCTGTTCCAGATAAACCTCCTCAGGCATCATTTTGAATTACAGTAAATGACATTTATTCCTGAAGTTAGTGTCTGTGTCTTCTGTGCTGACCCTGCTTACATGAAAAACAGGCATCCACAGCTGCTCTGGGATGCCAGTATCTCAGCAGCCTCACAGTCAAGAATTCCTACCCAATATCTCATCCAAAGCTACCTTCTGTCACTGTAAAGACATTGCCCTTTGTCCTTTTAGGACCTGCCCTTGTAAGAAGGCTCTCTGCTGCTTTCTTAGGCCCCTCTTCCTGCAGGATGAGGCTGTGCAGTCCCTGGGGCAGGCAGCAGCTGAGGAATCCATTTGGGGCAGGGAGCTGGGTGTGCAGCTGCAGTGCCAGCTGCAGACTGAGCTCTGGCTGGCAGGAGCCTGGGACCAGAGGCTGTGAACTGCCCATGCTTTGCATAACAGAGGGCACAGGGAGCTGTGGCACTGGCCAGGATTTGAATGGACACTGAGCGCTGCAGCAGGAGCTGGTGGCTCTTTATGGAACGTGACATCTGCGAGTCTGCTGGGGGAATCCTGAGGCTGAATGGGTATGGAAACCTGCTCTGACTGGGTGAGAGTGGCATGGGTAGGGAATCAAACAGGGCAACCATAGGCTCGTTGGAGCCACCTGTGCTTCCAAAATGGTCACCCAGGGGAGTTTCCTCAGCACTTTGGCAGCCCAGATAGGACCCAAGGGCTGCTGGAGCCTCCATCCTTCAGAGCAGGTACTGGTGAGTTCACCTGGGATCTTTAGAGCAGGAAGAAGCCAAATGGGAGCATTACAATTTCATGTGTAGACTCTGTGTAAATTATAAGGGTGCATTTGAGCCTCTCTATTGTTGTGGCATTTCATGCAGATTTGGTGAAAGCACTGGTAGAGGGTGGAGAAGGCATGCACAGCATGATCAGTGTAAGGCGGCCATAGAAGAGTTGTGGAGGCCCCTGTAAGACATGAATTGGGGGTCCTGAGTCTCTGTTAGGACACTTGAGTCTCTGTTCAAAGTCCTTTGGAGGCAGACACAGGGAGACCCTTGTGTTCCTCATGCCACACAATGGGTGCTAGGGTCCCTGGGCACACACAGAAGGGGGTGGAAGTGCCTTCACAAGGGACTCCTTCAGAAAGGGGTTTCACGTGCTTCGAGGTGTTTGATGTGATGGGAAATATCCCTGGTTTATTTAGGTGAGGAGATGTCCATGGCTGAGGTTGCACAGAACTGGGAGAAATTGTTTGTGCAGCAGAATTTTGCCAAGACAGTGCAATAAGGTTGTTCCAGGATGGTTGGGTGACTCTAAGCTGGTCTGCTCACTGGACAGGGTAATGGCCATCCCCAACCCTGGGTGACACTCTTTCACTGTCTTTAGTGACCAGGCTGCCTCTGAAATTTACTTCAGGAAATATTTGAAGAGGCTTAAGTCCAGGTGGCAGGGACCAGTACAGATGTGGGATGGTTCTTCTCAGCCCAGCCAATCTTAAGACAAATGGAGGCATGCCACCCACTGTGAGATAGGATTTCATTGGCCAGGAAGCCAAGAAGAACATCCAGAAGCAGGCGGATTGACACACAGCTCAAGGCATTCTGAAGCCTTCCATTAGATGGAGAAAGTCAATGTTCACTTGCTTTCACCTGGATGAGACAGTAAGGGCCTTCAACAAGGCTTCCCCATGGAATCCCTCTAACATTTTTCTTTCTCTCTCCCACCAGTCTAAATATTGAGGTTTGATTGAAAATATATAAAATGAAAGGGAGAATTTGTACAGTATGTAGATGACTTGTTAATTAGTGAGTTAAGAAGATTTTTGCCCATCCTGTGGTGATTATCTACAGCCCTCAGGCAAACCAGCACAGCAAGCTGCAGTTTGTGTCTCTGCAGTTGGCTCTTTAATTGCTGCTCCTTTCCATTGCCAAGCTTATACAGCCCTCTCATCTTTCACAACTCCTCCCTTTCTCTGCCCTCCTCTCCTCTCAAATATGGAGCCAAGCCCAGGCATCATTTCCCCCTGGCTCACAGGCTGGCCATGCCTGTGAACAGCCTTGCTGTTGCAGGTGGTGTTGGCCCACTCACCTTGGCCTTCCATGGCATTCCTGGTGTGCTTTCCTAGGGTTCCTGCCAGGTTCCTCTCCCCAGAATGACCCCAGCTCTTCCTCTGAGTATCTGTGAAGTGTGACCACCTGGCACCTCAATGCCCTTTTGCTGGCTGTGAAATCTGGCTCTGCCTTAGGGCACTGGCACTCCAGTCAGGAGCCAGGAGTTTCCCTTGTCATGCTTGGGAGTTTCCCAGATCTGTTCCCTTAGCCCAGGCTCTCACCAGGCCCTAAATCAGCAGCCCATGTGCATTTGAGCACCACCCCAAGGTATGTGCTTTTTTCCTATCCTCTTCCAAGGCTTGAGATAGCAGGTTCCTCCAGGCCATGATGGCTCAGAGCACTTTCCTCTCTGACCAGGCACTTTGGAGCTCTTTGGAGCCACTGCGTCCATTTGTGCCCCCAGGCTCGTTTTGCAGGTGCTGAGCATGGCACTTCTTGTCTTACCCAGGAGTTGGAATTGCACTGAAAAGATGGTTCCATGTGAACAAAGGTAATTTTATTTCAACAACTAAATCAACTCCAGCGTGTGTGTGTGCACAGAGGAGATGAGTGTGGTCAGAACAGAGAAGGGTTTTGACCCTGAGGCTGCCTTTGGATCAGCAGGCATTGCCCCAGCAGGAAATGGTTGTGGTGCACTGCAGCCTGCCCTGGATCCTGCCTGGTTCTGCTGCTCAAGGAGCACTTTTCATTGCCTTTAAACGCATATTGTAATCGATCCAGTCATAGAAGTACTGAGTGGAGCTGTAGACTCCAGGCTGCATTGCTCTGGCACAGCCTTTTCCCCAGCTGGTCACTCCGATGACCCACCAGTAGGCAGCGTTGTTGTCCTGGCACATGAGAGGACCACCGCTGTCACCCTACAGCAGAGCACAGAGGATTAAGGTGGTGTTGGTGGCACCTGCCAGCACTGGGGCTGTCTCCTTCTCTCTCACAGCCCCTGCCAGAGCTTTATTCTGGGCAGAGAAAAGCTCTGCTCAGAGGCTGGAGCCTCCAGAAGCTTGGCTGTGAATGAGTTGGGTTCTTGTAGGGTAGGGATCTCTCTATCCTATCTGCACAGGACTACTGGATGTGCAGTGGATGGAACTTTGGCACCTGGACCTCTTCACTGCCCAGAGCACTAGCTGGGCTTTCTAGGCTTTCTGGCACAAGGGGAGGCCTGGGCAGGCAGGTGTGGATGAGCAGTGTGTGGGAAGCCCCCACAGCAGTCAGGGGGAGCTGGGGCTGGGAGGGTGAGTGAGTGGCCGGGCAAAGCAGGCCCTGGGCTGTGTTGGGGTGGTGCTTCCCTGGCTGCTGGTGCTGCTGGGGGCTGAGTGGCTCGTGGCACGTTCCTACCTGGCAGGTGTCGATGCCGCCCTGTGGGTAACCAGCACACACATTGTGGGCGAAGATTGACCCTGCATACCAGTCACTGCTGTTGCATAGCTGGAGATCGATGAGCTGGACCTTGGCCTCCTGGAGGCGATCAGGTGGATCTTGAGCTATGAGCAGAGAAAGGAATAAGCCCCTGGCAGCTCCATGCCAGTTTGCTCATCTCTCAGGGGGATATCCCTTTCCCTAGGGTTTGGCTTTGCCTCTGCAGAGACCCTGGAGTGCTGTGACCCTGCTTCCTGCCTCTGGGGAGCAGGCCAGGCCCATTTCTCCAGACGTGTACATCCTGCAGCCTGGCTTTGGTCTCTGCTGTGGGGAAGCCCAAACCTTCTCCCAGTGGCCTGAGCTGCCCAAGGTGTTGTTCTTGGTACTCACATCTTGCAGCAGTGGCACCCCAGCCAGCCACCCAGCAGTTGATGAGCTCTGAGACTCTTAGGGTGGGTTCAGCCACACAGGCCAGCTGGATGTAGGAGCTGCACTGGACAGGATGGTCCAGTTGCATCAGGGCAATGTCGTAGCTGTAGTCGATAGGGTTGTAGTACTGGTGTAGCACCACCTGCTTGACACTGCGCACTGCAGCCCCAGGGCCTGGCTGAGTGAACTGGGTGGCCCCAATCACCACGGAGACCAAGCTGGCATTACTGGAAAGGAGATGGAGAGAGGGCTGAGAGAGCAGCCCAGCAGTTGCTGGATCTCAGCTTGGAAAGGCAGAGAGGGAGTAGTGCTCTGGCAGGTGTGAGTGCCCTCGCACATCTTAGGCTGGGGGAATGTCAAGCTGGAGGCTGTTAGGAAGCCTTGGCATGAGCCCAGGCTTCTCCTGAGCACTGTGGCAGCCTGGCTGCCTGAGAGGAAAGGGCATGGGAGTAGCAGGTGGTGCTGCTGGCAGGGCACCTGCTGGTGTTGTGGACATGTCCCCATTCCCTGCTCCTCCTTACCTCATACCGTCAAAGCAGTGGGCTGCTGTGAGGACCCAATCTGGACTGATGAGGGACCCTCCACACAGATGTCCCAGGCCTCCTATCCATGGGTGCTGGATGCTGACGAGCCAGGGCCAAGCTGCTTCTGCGGCACTGGCACCACCCACGACACGTGTCATGCCATAATCATAAGCCATGTCGCCGTAAGAATAAGTCATGGGGCTATATACATATTGTGGAGGTCGGAGTCCGCAGGTCCCTCTGCAAGGAGAAAAGTAATTTCCATGCTGCTTCATGTCCTGCTGTGGCTCAGGCTGAAGCTCAGCCCTCTGCCCTCCCCACAAGGGCTTGCACACACAGCAGGCCAGGGAAGCCCATGGGGGGGGGTGTGTGTGTCCATGCCAGCACCTGGCTGCTGGCAAGGAACTGAGGATTCCCATAGTGGGTGGGAAGCTGTGGGGACAGGCACATCCCCTCCAGGGAAGGCCGCAAGTGTTGCCATGGCTCCTTCCCTGGGCCTGGGGCCACTTACCCGCAGTTGTCCCATGTCCCGTGCGCCAGCCCAGCCACGGTCAGCAGGACGAGGAGGCTGAGCCAATTCATGGCTGCCAGAGGCACGTGTCAGCTGCAAGCTCTGAGAGCTCCGTGCAGCAGCACAGTCACAGCCGCACTGCCCGCAGCAGCTGCGCTGCCCCTGGTGCCCTTGGTCCTGGGGCTGATGTCACAGAGGGGTGGATTCCATGTTCTGAGCACTGCGGGGTTCTGTGGCACAGGGCCCACTGGGGGAGGGGCAACGTGGAATTGGTTAGCCCTAGAAAGGTTTGGGCTGGAAGGGACCTTGGTGATCATCTAGCTCTGATCCCCTTGCCTTGGGCATGGAGGGATGGCTTGCACTAGATCTGGTTGTTCAGAGTCTGGCCCCGAAGATGTCCTTGAAGACTTCGAGGTGCGGGGCCACCACAGCTGCTTGAGGCAACCTGTGCCAGTTCATTAGTATCCTCACAGTCAAAAGCTCCTTCCCAACATCCTATCTAAAGCTACCCTCTGTCACTGTAAAGGCATTTCTCCTTTTCCTATCAGTACCTGTTCTTGTAAGAAGGTTCTCTGCAGCTTTAAGTCCCTGTTCCTGTGGGATGAGGGTGTGCAGTCCCTGGGGCAGGCAGTGGCTGTCTTTTGTCAGTGTCTGCTAACATCTCACAGGAAAACACCTAGCATGGCATCACAGCTTCTTTGAAATTTCACTGCCTTCCTGCTTCTGCTCCTCTCTGTTCTCTGCAGTTTTTTCCGTGAGATTCTTTGCAAAACAGAATCACTCTGGAACTCCTTCAGGAAGCATGTGTGTGCTTGGGTCACGAGCCAATCCAGTCACAGCCACAGTGGGTGGGCATCCACATTTCCAATGTGGGTGTTTGAAGGGCAGCTGTGAATGCAACTGCTTTAGATTTAGCATGGAAATGAAAAAGAAAAAAATCTGTCCTAATAGCTTTTAATGAACAATCTGCTACTTATTTAGTTTGATGTTGACAAATTGGCTTAATTTCTCAGGTGGAAGCATCCTAGAAGCTGTTAGTAGTTTTCAATGAGGAACATTGTTTGGAAGTTACACTTCTAAATTTCTGTAGCGATTGTGAAATTTTTTTCAGTGATTGTCTTCTAGAGATTGAGTAATGAAATGTAGGCATGGTAAAATATTTAAGATTTCACATGGCTTTTTATTTTGAGAAATGCTGGGTTATGTGAGTCATGACAGGGCTGATACTGACCTAAAGAGTAGCTGACTTAATTGCTAGGATGATACCTCAGAATCTTCACTATTCTTAAGGTACATCACAATTCTCCCCAGCATGGGAAATTCTCCCCAGCATGCCAGAAAACTTTGAGAGCAATGCTGAGTCTTCCAGAATTTCAGCAGCTTGTTTGGGAAGCCTTACCTGGCTTACCTGGTATTTCTGGAGCAAACAGAATTTCTTCTAAGACCATACTGGTCTTGACTTCTGGAAGTGCTTTATGTTTGGCACCCATCTAAAGTAGATCTACCTTGGAGCTCTAAGAGAAAATGGGGTGAGAGGGGAGGAAAACTGGTTAATTGCTTTGCTTCTCATAGGCAAGATATTTGTTTTTCTTTACAGGGACACAGAACAAAAGATACTGGAATTTTCTATTTTCTAGAAAAATTTAAATGGTTGAAATTTTATTTCATATTGGAAATGGATTTTCTTCAATGTATTTTCCAAGGAATTACAGCTGTCCGTAAGCATAGAAGGGCTGGGAAAAGTTAGGGTACATGGCAAATCTATTTATTTCTGCTGTTTTTTTTGAACTGCATCCTTCAATATTAATGTAGACTACGAAAAAGATTTGCTACACAAGTGGCAAATATTGGTTTGCCAGGTATGTTTACACTGTTCTTTTGTTACATGGCAAGATAATACAGACATCTAGATCATTGATTATTCTTGTGTCTGTAGCACGGTGTTACTCTGAATGATGTACATACAACGTGAGGCTCAGGCATTCCAAGAGATGCGTAAAGATATTTTATGGGGAAAAAAGTTAATTGCCAATTGATTTATGAACACAGCTTTCTGCAGAAATATGATTGGATTGAGTAGAGTTCAGGAAACTGTGATCTTTTGTGCATTTTTATAGGACAGTTTGGTGCAGTTGTGACAAGTATAAAGTTAAAAATTCAGTTTTCATGACATTAGCATGGGAAGCTGAATGTGACTTCCTGACTTCTACAGCTTCAGTTCTCCAGGTTCATCCACATTGCAGCTGAGAAATGTTATTCTGCAGTGTCTAACATTGCCCATACACTACACAAAGAGCCGCAAAGCAGCCATAGTAGAAGCAGGTTTTGGGTTTGCATTAATCAGATGGTGTGTAGCATCTTTATTCATATTGTGCCTGTGTAGGCTGAGAGATGCAGTGTAGGTATGTAGGTTTCTTTACCTACCATGCTGTAGGTTAAGAAACATACAGATTTTACTTGAGCAATAAGGAATAAATGTTTAATGTTAAGCATGGCATTATATGGTGCAAATTAAAAAGAGAGGGAGAAAAAAAAATCAAATTGGTTGTTAATGGGAGGGTATGACTGTGGGAAGCTTCTCTAGAAATTGGGAAAAAATTTGCTTGTAGGAGATTCTTCTGCTGGCGTTTGGAGAACTCAGGAGTACAGTAAGAGTGTGTGTGTGCATCTGAAAAGTATTCACAGTTTTGAGGTGAGGGACTAGAAGAAAATAAAAGCGAACAGAAATGGACAGAGTTATTTTGGAAGTGTGACATTTCCTATGGTGGTTTTTTTCTGAGCAAGTGAAATATCTCTTCATGTTTTTGTGTTGAGTTTTGAATCTCTTCTATCTTCTTCATGCTTTTATTTTTCTATAACCTGTATTTATGACAAGATTTTTCTTTTAATTTTATGAAACTTTTATTTAAAACATACTTCAGTAAAAATGGAAAAAAACCTCTTAAAGCATGGGTGTCCCTATAAAGTCCATTTAAACTAAGGTGTTGAGTATTTTATTCAGTTTGCTGCTTTTGTCCACATATGACTACATGTATATATGCGCATATAAAAGGGTAATGCATTGTCTACATTTTCCAATATCACATTGTACATTTTCAATCATATTTTAAAGCTCATCATGTTTCTCACATTCTGTCCCAAAGCCATAGAGACATCTTTGTCTAAAGATGTGTACACATTTATGGAGGGTGTGAAGTTTTTTACAATTTCCTTGGCAACCCAACACTATTTACATCACCATAATTTTCTTATGCAATAAATATTTGCTGTTCAGCTGGCTGGGACATCCCTAATATCTTCCTTTGAGCTGTATGACTGGGATAGCCTAGATTTTTGAACTATCATTTCCTGAGCACATGCGTGGACAAAGGGCCTGTTGGTTCTCTGTAAAATTGTGTAAATTTGCTTGTTTATTTCGTGGAAATGCAAGCAAGAATTATCTGTGGTGCCATAAAAATTTTGTCAGGGGTGCATATGGGAAACTGGGAAGATTTCCCAGGCAAAATACTAAATCTGTGGCTTTTCTTGCTGCTAGTTCATATTTTCTTAAGAAGTCTTCCCAAGTCCTTTGAAGTCTTTTTCCTCAGTTGCTGAGGGCTGCTTCGATCTTCACTCATGCAGTTTTTCTGCTTTTCAGTGTTTATTCTTGGAAAAGATGTTGCTGGTGTTTCTAACTAAGTATATGATCAAAGGATAGAGTCAAACAGATGCAGGAGGACATCCTGGTTCAGCTCACATAAGGATGGTTGTGTGGATTCAGAAGAGCCTTTCAGGAATGATTGCACCTAGGCTGTAAGAGTTTCTTTTCTGCCTTAGGATCCAGGCTGGATTGTAATGTATCTAAGAGCTCCAGAAGTTCATGGCTCTGCTCTGGCTGCTGGTTTGTCCCTGTGTCAATATGTGTTACTGACCACACACTATCATTGCCTGGACCCAATTTTGTACTGAGCGGAGGACCAGTGACAGAACCTGAGAAAATGGCTAGGAGCTTTGTCAGGGGAGGTTGAGATTGGACATTAGGAAAAGCTTCTTCACCCAGAGGGTGGTTGGGCACTGGAAGTGGTCACAGCAACAGCTGACAGAGTTCATGGAGGATTTGGACAATGCTGGGAGGTGGACTTCAGTGATCCTTGTGGGTCCCTTTCAGCTCAGGATAAACCTGTGATTCTGTGATGCTATGAGCACCTTATGCTCTGGAGGAAAAGGCAGTTAAATGCCTTCTGGAGGGAACATATTTAGTTTTCTGAAACATAAAAAAGGAGAGGTCTACCTCAACTGGCAGAGTACTGATCCCGGGGACTGCAGGATGCCACACGCACAAACACACGAGATGACATTCCCAAGGCCAGCTGGACGAGCCCGAGCGGCTGCGGGAGGGCGGCAGAGCCTCAGGAACAGAGAGACGCCGCTGGAAAATGAGTTCAGCAATAACAGGGGTCAGCATGTCCCATAGACAAAATAGGAGATGAGCTCAAATTTGACTCGCTTCTGCTCTTATTTCCATGGGTCATTAATTATGTCCGTCCAGATTAGGCCGTAAGGTTCTTGGGGTAGGGACTTGTCTAAACGATGTACTACTAGGCACACCTATGACACTGTGCAAATAATTAACTGCTGTAATTATTGTGCTTGTGAAGCACCCTCACTTGACATTGCTACGGGACAGGTATAGTCTGTATTGAATGTGGCTGTGTCAGCCAGACTAGGACCTTGAATCAAAAACTGGAGGAAGCCAAGCCCTCATTGACAAATGTGGTTTATTGCTTTGAAACATTTGTAGAAGGAAACCAAAATGTTACCCATTTAAGCTTTTCCCCTAAGTACTTCCTGGACAAGAATGACCAAACTGCCAAGGATTAATTCTTCTCAACTGAGACATTTGGGACAACCAGATTATAATCAGGTTCTATTGGTTAGATCTCCATATTAAAACCAGGAAGAAGTGCATTAGCAAGGGCTCTTGTGAGATCTTGCCAAGTTTTTAATCTATTTCACCATCTTTTAAGATGTTCATGAGTAGCAGGTGAGGTGTCTAGGGGCATGGCCTTCCACAGATTGTGATCTTCTTCTATGTACTGTCATGGTTCTCAGTGGAAGCTGACAGCAATCTCTCTCACTCCATCGCTTCCTGCTCAGCAGACTGCAACGCTTGCAACCATGTTTGAGACCGAGTTTGCATGGCTGTTAACTGAGCTGGCATTGAGGGTTGAATACTTGAATGTTTCTTTTGAGTGGAAGGGGTTTGAACCATAAGGTTTGAGACTAAAGGCATCGGGCTCGGAGAGGGGGTGGAGCCCCGGGATGTCGAATCCCGAGCGTGGCCCCTCCTCTTCCCCCCAGACGTCACAGAGGATTGGACCCGCCCCCGACCTCGCTCCGCCGGCACTTCCCGTGCATGCGTGCCTTCGGGGACGCCCCCTGCCTCCCCTGTACTGACGCCACTGTCTCCATCCCGCTCTACCTCCGAAGTCTCCTACCTATTGTCTGTTCCTGTCCCTCTCTCCTCCTCCTCTGACGCTGTATCCACACCCCCTGCCGAAGCACGCAGCCCCCCCTCCGCGGGTGCCTCCTTTCTCGCTGCGATTCGAGCCGATCTCTGGGTCCAGATTTCCGGGTCTGACATCACCACCGCGTGTCTCCTGCGTCCCTCCATGGCAGCTCGCTGGAGCTCTGCAGCTGCTCCGCCCTTGCTGCCCGTGTCTGATGCTGCCGCGCCGGTTTGAGAGTCCTCCCTGGCTGTCCCCCGAACCTTGCTCGACCCGCGCGCTTTTGGCACCGGGCCAAATGAGGCCGCCGCCGCTTTCGGCGTTGCGCTCGCAAAAGCCGCACCGGAACCCGTGTCCCCCATCGCCTCCACGACCCCCCCGCCAGCCGCCGCCGCTTCCGCGCTGCCACGCCTGCCGCGAGAGAGCGCATCCCCCCTCCCCGCTTGTTCCCTTTGAACCCCCATCCCCGACTCCGCCACTTTTTCCACCTCCTCTCCCTCTGATTCCTGCGAATCGGGACGGTACGCTCTTAGAGAGCGACCTGCCTCCTCGATATCACTAGGAGAAAACTTTATTTCATCAGGGAGCGGAATGGTATCATCTGTGTCTGAGTCAGAGTCTGAAGCCCCTGCACTCTCTGGAGTCTCAGGGCGCTTTAGGGTTCCCTTGGGTTTTCGGGATGGTGGGACTGAAGGCAATGACATTTCTCCTGGTCCCCTTTTCTCGGGCACCTTTTCCCCCGGGCTAATTGAGATCAGAGCCAATCTCTGCTTTGAGCCTTGCTCTGGTTCCTCCACCCCTTTGGGACTCGCAACAAGTTGTTGCCTGGCTGACCCTCTCAACTGAGTCGAGGTCGCCTCTAACATAATTCTTGCTGAAGACAGCAATTTCAAGGCTGTCTTATCATCATTGGTGGCTAGAAAATATAGGTGTCTGTTAACTTCTTGCCAAAAGCCTACTTCAAATAACAACCTTGTTTCTGAGTACGGGTAATTGCACCGCACCCACAGCAGTAATTCTCTAAGCTTTTTCTTTGGGATCCCCCTAGTGTGTGTGTCTGCCATGCCCTGTAGGTCGGACAGAATCTCTATTTGTTCCTGGGAAAGTGTACCCCCCATGTTCTTAATTCTTGACCTTCTCACTGAATTCCTGTCGTCAGAGCAGTCCGAAGGCTCCTGGTCACTGGCCTGCAGGTCACAGGAGATGGATTCGGAGGCGCCTTTCCGATTCCGATCCGGGCTGTCCTGCTACGAACTTTCTTCGGCTGAAGTGGAGTGCGATGTTCTCTGTGGCTGCCGCATCTGCAGATTTTGCTGGCTGCTTTCTGGCTGTTTTCCCAAGGAGTTATCAGTGCTCTCCTGGGAATGAGTCCAGCTCGGGAGCTGCCCACTCGGTGCTTCAAGGCTGCCCTGTGCAAGAGGTGCACACCAGAGCTCACCGTGGCTCAGCGAGTGCTGCTGGATGCTGCTGGATCGCCGGTCGCTGCCCACCGGGTGCCCACCGGGTGCCCACCGGGTGCCCACCCAGGGACGCCAAATGTCGGGTTCGGCTGTCTGTCTCTGCCCCGACATGGGTAGAGTGGTTCTTGGGTGGCACACGTTACAAAGGACGAGTCTGGACTCTTCAGCTTTTCGATCTTCAGATTGTTTCTTATTTCTTATCTACAAAATTTTCTGTCTGCCCAACAGAGGTCTGATCTGCAAGCAGTCACAGGCACTCTCTGACCACCCACGGGGTGGTCATGTCTTTTTATACTAATATCTACGTACATAATATTTACCTTTATTTTCCAATGCTTTTCACCCATGTTAGCAAGGGCACCTTCACCATAAACCAATCCCCAAGTGCCAACATCACCACAGGAGATGGAGGACAAGAAGAAGAAAGAAGAAGGACGAGACACGCCCTGATCCCTCCATCTTGTCTCCATAACCCCAAAGTACCAAAAACCTTAAAGTCTATATTTCACCCTCTAAATGTGTCCCTTTTACACTTTTCATTCTAAAGTGATTCTCTTGCCTTCAAACTTTTGTTATTTCTGTGGATGGATCAAAATCAAGCCACCAAACACTCTTGGCAACATTCCAGGATTTTCGAGACCCACAAGGGTTCTCCTGGAATCTCTGGACATGGGGAACGATGTGCTGAGATCCCACATTTGCAAGCTGCGCATAGACTCCCAGTGTTGTACGGCTTCGTTCTTCGCCCTTGGGAAGCTGCCGCTCTCTCCGTCTCCTGGAGGCCGAGAAGTGGCTTCTTGGCGCACAGAGCGTTGTGCCGGTCTCGCTGAGCTCCGGAGCTTGGCTCCTGTAGAAAGACGCCCGGGACCGGCGCTTAGCTCCTGAGCTCCGGATCTTGGTCTTTAGCGTCTCCTGTCGCCTACATCTTTGCAAAATCTTGTCCGCTATGTCTCGCAAGGAAAATTGTGTCACTACAGAAAACATCTGCCATCGTCTTCTAGAGGTTGCACGGAGGTCTGCAGAGTGTTTAGCAAGAAGCAAAACAAAGTTGTCCAAAACTCCTTCCATTCCAATGGTAATGTGAATGGAAAATGTAGGAGAGGATAAAGGTACTGTTTTCTATGAGTTTGCAAGCTGCGCACACAATCCCTGTGTGGCACGGCTTCGTTCTTCGCCTTTCAGGAGATGCCGCTCTCTCCGTTTCGCGGAGGCGAAGAAGCGGCTTCTTCGCGCACAGACCAGAGTGCCGGTCGCAGAGCTTTTTGCCGGGAGCGGGGCACTCTGCTGCACGGCTTCTGCCGAAAGACGCCGGGAACCAGCGCTTAGCTTCGGACAGTTCCCTGTCTTTGTCTTTAGCGTCTCTTATCCTTCTACATCTTAGCAAAACCTTTACCATTATGTCTCGCAAGGAGAAACTGTGCCAGAGCAGAATACATCTCCCATCTTGATCTTGGAGTGGCAGAGAGGTCTGCAGAGTGTTTTGCAAGAAGAACAAGAAAGTTGTCCAATACTGCTGCCATTCAAATGGTAGTGTGAACGGAAAATGCAGGAGCGTTGTACGGTACTGTTTTCCATTAGTTTGCAAGCTGCGCATAGAATCCTGGGAATCTGCGGCTTCGTCCTTCTCCTTTTGGAAGCTGCTGCTCTCTCTGTCTCCCGGAGGCGAAGAAGCGGCTTCTTGGCGCACAGAGCATTGTGCCAGTCTCAGAGCACTGTGCCCGTCGCGGTGGGCTCTAGTGCCAGGCTTCTGCCAAAAGAGTCCGGGGACCGGCCCTTAGCTTCGGAGAGCTCCGTGTCTCCGTCTTCTCCGTCTCTTCTCGCCTACAGCTTAGCAAAATGCTTTTCCACTACGTCTCGCAAAGAGAAAGTGTGCCAGGAGGGAAAACATCCCCAATTTTGTTCTAGACGTTTTACAGAAGGACTGTAGTGTGTTTTGCAAGAAGCAAAACATAGTTGTTCTGAAAGGAATAGATTCCAATGGTAGTGTGCCTGGAAAAGGCAGGAGAGGATAAAGGTACTCTTTTCTATGATTTTGCAAGCTGCACAAACCGTCCCAGTGTTGTACGGCTACGTATTTCGCCTTTCAGAAGATGCCAGGCTCTCCATCTCCCGGAGGCGAGGAAGCGGCTTCTTGGCGCACAGAGCATTTTGCTGCTCTCAGAGCATTGTGCCGGTCGTGGTGGGCTCCGGAGCTTGGCATTTGGAGATAGATGCCTGGCACCGGCGCTTAGCTTCGAAGCCCTCCGTATCTTCGTGTTTAGTCGCTCTAGTCGCCTCCATCTTAGCGAAATGCTTTCCTGCTACGTCTCGCAAAGAGAAAGTGTGCCAGGACAGAAAACATCTCCGATTTTCTGCTCAAAGTCGTACGGAGGACTGCAGAGTGTTTTGCAAGAAGCAAAACATAGTTGTTCTGAAAGGAATAGATTCAAATGGTAGTGTGCCTGGAAAAGGCAGGAGAGGATTAAGGTACTGTTTTCTCTGATTTTGCAAGCTGCGCACACATTCCCAGTGTTGTACGGCTACGTATTTCGCCCTTCAGAAGATGCCAGGCTCTCCGTCTCCCGGAGGCCAAGATGCGGCTTCTTGGCGCACAGAGCATTGTGCCGGTCTCACTGAGATCCGGAGAGCGGCTTCTGCAGGAAGACGCCCGGGACAGGCGCTTAGTTTCGGAGTCTTCTGTACCGTCGTCTTCTGCGTCTCTTGTCGCCTACATCTCATAAAAAATGCCTTTCTTCTATGTGTCGGGAAAAGAAACTGTGCCAGTAGAGAGTACATGTCCCATGGTGGTCTAGAGGTTGCACAGAGGTCTTCAGAGTGGTTTGCAAGAAACAGAAGGAAGTTTTCTAAAACGCTTTCCATTCCAGTGCTAATGTGAATGGAAAAGGCAAGGGAGTCGTAAAAGACTGTTTTCTATGAGTTTGCATGTCGGGTTCGGCTGTCTGTCTCTGCCCCGACATGGGTAGAGTGGTTCTTGGGTGGCACGCGTTTCAAAGGACGAGTCTGGACTCTTCAGCTTTTCGATCTTCAGATTGTTTCTTATTTCTTATCTACAAAATTTTCTGTCTGCCCAACAGAGGTCTGATCTGCAAGCAGTCACAAGCACTCTCTGACCACCCACGGGGCGGTCATGTCTTTTTATACTAATATCTACGTACATAATATTTACCTTTATTTTCCAATGCTTTTCACACATGTTAGCAAGTGCACCTTCACCATAAACCAGTCCCCAAGTGCCAACATCACCACAGGAGATGGAGGACAAGAAGAAGAAAGAAGAAGGACGAGACACGCCCTGATCCCTCCATCTTGTCTCCATAACCCCAAAGTACCAAAAACCTTAAAGTATATATTTCACCCTCTAAATGTGTCCCTTTTACACTTTTCATTCTAAAGTGATTCTCTTGTCTTCAAACTCTTGTTATTTCTGTGGATGGATCAAAATCAAGCCACCAAACACTCTTGGCAACATTCCAGGATTTTCGAGACCCCCAAGGGTTCTCCTGGCATCTCTGGACATCGGGAACGATGTGCTGAGATCCCACATCTCCCCCTTCTGTTTGCACCAAGAAGACTTCTTTGGCAACTTGACTCATGACACGTCTCACACACAAAAAGATGCATGGGACGATGAGCATGAGGACTAAGAGTATTATTAAAATATAAAATCCCATTTTTAAAAACCCTCTCCATAAGGGAGAAAGATGAAAAAATCCCACCACATCATCCATCCATAATCCAGTGATGTCGCCTAGTTTCTTTATACTGTCTTTTATATTTTGAATACTTTCATGAATTGATCTTGAATGATCCGAGAAATTCATGCAGCACATTCCCTCAAACTCTACACATCTATGTCCATGAGCAAGCAATAGATAATAGATTGCTGCCCTATTTTGAAGAAGCGTCTCTCTCACACTGCTTATGTCTTTTAACATATCACTCAAAGCGAGAGAGATTGATTGAGCATGCTTGCTCAACCAAAAACCCGTGTGGTTGGTTTTCCATTATATGTGGTTGGTTTTTTATTATATTGGTTTTCCAATAGAATAACCATGGAAAAGGCAGGAGAGTGGTAAAGTACTGTTTTCTCTAAGTCTGAATGCTGCCCACACTGTGCCTGTGTGCTGCAGCTTGCATCTTCGCCTTTGGGAAGCTGCCGCTCGCCGATTCTCCCGGAGGCGAAGAAGCGGCTTCTTCGCACACAGAGCATTGTGGCGAGCGCAGGGAGCTCCTGAGAGCGGTTTGTGCCGAAAGAAGCCCGGGACCGGCACTTAGCTTCGGAGAGCTGCGTATCTGCGTCTTCTGCGTGTCTTGCCGCTCTACACTCAGCCAAAAGCTTTTCCACCATATCTTGCAAGGAGAAACTCTGCCAGGAAAGAAAACATCCAAAATCTTTTTCTAAAGCTTGCACGGGGGTCTGCAAAGCGTTTGGCAAGAATGAAAGGTAGTTGTCCAAAACTCGTTCTTTTCCAATAGAATAACCATGGAAAAGGCAGGAGAGTGGTAAAGTACTGTTTTCTCTAAGTCTGAAGGCTGCCCACACTGTGCCTGTGTGCTGCAGCTTGCATCTTCGCCTTTGGGAAGCTGCCGCTCGCCGATTCTCCCGGAGGCGAAGAAGCGGCTTCTTCGCACACAGAGCATTGTGGCGAGCGCAGGGAGCTCCTGAGAGCGGTTTGTGCCGAAAGAAGCCCGGGACCGGCACTTAGCTTCGGAGAGCTGCGTATCTGCGTCTTCTGCGTGTCTTGCCGCTCTACACTCAGCAAAAAGCTTTTCCACCATATCTTGCAAGGAGAAACTCTGCCAGGAAAGAAAACATCCAAAATCTTGTTCTAAAGCTTGCACGGGGGTCTGCAAAGCGTTTGGCAAGAATGAAAGGTAGTTGTCCAAAACTCGTTCTTTTCCAATAGAATAACCATGGAAAAGGCAGGAGAGTGGTAAAGTACTGTTTTCTCTAAGTCTGAAGGCTGCCCACACTGTGCCTGTGTGCTGCAGCTTGCATCTTCGCCTTTGGGAAGCTGCCGCTCGCCGATTCTCCCGGAGGCGAAGAAGCGGCTTCTTCGCACACAGAGCATTGTGGCGAGCGCAGGGAGCTCCTGAGAGCGGTTTGTGCCGAAAGAAGCCCGGGACCGGCACTTAGCTTCGGAGAGCTGCGTATCTGCGTCTTCTGCGTGTCTTGCCGCTCTACACTCAGCAAAAAGCTTTTCCACCATATCTTGCAAGGAGAAACTCTGCCAGGAAAGAAAACATCCAAAATCTTGTTCTAAAGCTTGCACGGGGGTCTGCAAAGCGTTTGGCAAGAATGAAAGGTAGTTGTCCAAAACTCGTTCTTTTCCAATAGAATAACCATGGAAAAGGCAGGAGAGTGGTAAAGTACTGTTTTCTCTAAGTCTGAAGGCTGCCCACACTGTGCCTGTGTGCTGCAGCTTGCATCTTCGCCTTTGGGAAGCTGCCGCTCGCCGATTCTCCCGGAGGCGAAGAAGCGGCTTCTTCGCACACAGAGCATTGTGGCGAGCGCAGGGAGCTCCTGAGAGCGGTTTGTGCCGAAAGAAGCCCGGGACCGGCACTTAGCTTCGGAGAGCTGCGTATCTGCGTCTTCTGCGTGTCTTGCCGCTCTACACTCAGCAAAAAGCTTTTCCACCATATCTTGCAAGGAGAAACTCTGCCAGGAAAGAAAACATCCAAAATCTTGTTCTAAAGCTTGCACGGGGGTCTGCAAAGCGTTTGGCAAGAATGAAAGGTAGTTGTCCAAAACTCGTTCTTTTCCAATAGAATAACCATGGAAAAGGCAGGAGAGTGGTAAAGTACTGTTTTCTCTAAGTCTGAAGGCTGCCCACACTGTGCCTGTGTGCTGCAGCTTGCATCTTCGCCTTTGGGAAGCTGCCGCTCGCCGATTCTCCCGGAGGCGAAGAAGCGGCTTCTTCGCACACAGAGCATTGTGGCGAGCGCAGGGAGCTCCTGAGAGCGGTTTGTGCCGAAAGAAGCCCGGGACCGGCACTTAGCTTCGGAGAGCTGCGTATCTGCGTCTTCTGCGTGTCTTGCCGCTCTACACTCAGCAAAAAGCTTTTCCACCATATCTTGCAAGGAGAAACTCTGCCAGGAAAGAAAACATCCAAAATCTTGTTCTAAAGCTTGCACGGGGGTCTGCAAAGCGTTTGGCAAGAATGAAAGGTAGTTGTCCAAAACTCGTTCTTTTCCAATAGAATAACCATGGAAAAGGCAGGAGAGTGGTAAAGTACTGTTTTCTCTAAGTCTGAAGGCTGCCCACACTGTGCCTGTGTGCTGCAGCTTGCATCTTCGCCTTTGGGAAGCTGCCGCTCGCCGATTCTCCCGGAGGCGAAGAAGCGGCTTCTTCGCACACAGAGCATTGTGGCGAGCGCAGGGAGCTCCTGAGAGCGGTTTGTGCCGAAAGAAGCCCGGGACCGGCACTTAGCTTCGGAGAGCTGCGTATCTGCGTCTTCTGCGTGTCTTGCCGCTCTACACTCAGCAAAAAGCTTTTCCACCATATCTTGCAAGGAGAAACTCTGCCAGGAAAGAAAACATCCAAAATCTTGTTCTAAAGCTTGCACGGGGGTCTGCAAAGCGTTTGGCAAGAATGAAAGGTAGTTGTCCAAAACTCGTTCTTTTCCAATAGAATAACCATGGAAAAGGCAGGAGAGTGGTAAAGTACTGTTTTCTCTAAGTCTGAAGGCTGCCCACACTGTGCCTGTGTGCTGCAGCTTGCATCTTCGCCTTTGGGAAGCTGCCGCTCGCCGATTCTCCCGGAGGCGAAGAAGCGGCTTCTTCGCACACAGAGCATTGTGGCGAGCGCAGGGAGCTCCTGAGAGCGGTTTGTGCCGAAAGAAGCCCGGGACCGGCACTTAGCTTCGGAGAGCTGCGTATCTGCGTCTTCTGCGTGTCTTGCCGCTCTACACTCAGCAAAAAGCTTTTCCACCATATCTTGCAAGGAGAAACTCTGCCAGGAAAGAAAACATCCAAAATCTTGTTCTAAAGCTTGCACGGGGGTCTGCAAAGCGTTTGGCAAGAATGAAAGGTAGTTGTCCAAAACTCGTTCTTTTCCAATAGAATAACCATGGAAAAGGCAGGAGAGTGGTAAAGTACTGTTTTCTCTAAGTCTGAAGGCTGCCCACACTGTGCCTGTGTGCTGCAGCTTGCATCTTCGCCTTTGGGAAGCTGCCGCTCGCCGATTCTCCCGGAGGCGAAGAAGCGGCTTCTTCGCACACAGAGCATTGTGGCGAGCGCAGGGAGCTCCTGAGAGCGGTTTGTGCCGAAAGAAGCCCGGGACCGGCACTTAGCTTCGGAGAGCTGCGTATCTGCGTCTTCTGCGTGTCTTGCCGCTCTACACTCAGCAAAAAGCTTTTCCACCATATCTTGCAAGGAGAAACTCTGCCAGGAAAGAAAACATCCAAAATCTTGTTCTAAAGCTTGCACGGGGGTCTGCAAAGCGTTTGGCAAGAATGAAAGGTAGTTGTCCAAAACTCGTTCTTTTCCAATAGAATAACCATGGAAAAGGCAGGAGAGTGGTAAAGTACTGTTTTCTCTAAGTCTGAAGGCTGCCCACACTGTGCCTGTGTGCTGCAGCTTGCATCTTCGCCTTTGGGAAGCTGCCGCTCGCCGATTCTCCCGGAGGCGAAGAAGCGGCTTCTTCGCACACAGAGCATTGTGGCGAGCGCAGGGAGCTCCTGAGAGCGGTTTGTGCCGAAAGAAGCCCGGGACCGGCACTTAGCTTCGGAGAGCTGCGTATCTGCGTCTTCTGCGTGTCTTGCCGCTCTACACTCAGCAAAAAGCTTTTCCACCATATCTTGCAAGGAGAAACTCTGCCAGGAAAGAAAACATCCAAAATCTTGTTCTAAAGCTTGCACGGGGGTCTGCAAAGCGTTTGGCAAGAATGAAAGGTAGTTGTCCAAAACTCGTTCTTTTCCAATAGAATAACCATGGAAAAGGCAGGAGAGTGGTAAAGTACTGTTTTCTCTAAGTCTGAAGGCTGCCCACACTGTGCCTGTGTGCTGCAGCTTGCATCTTCGCCTTTGGGAAGCTGCCGCTCGCCGATTCTCCCGGAGGCGAAGAAGCGGCTTCTTCGCACACAGAGCATTGTGGCGAGCGCAGGGAGCTCCTGAGAGCGGTTTGTGCCGAAAGAAGCCCGGGACCGGCACTTAGCTTCGGAGAGCTGCGTATCTGCGTCTTCTGCGTGTCTTGCCGCTCTACACTCAGCAAAAAGCTTTTCCACCATATCTTGCAAGGAGAAACTCTGCCAGGAAAGAAAACATCCAAAATCTTGTTCTAAAGCTTGCACGGGGGTCTGCAAAGCGTTTGGCAAGAATGAAAGGTAGTTGTCCAAAACTCGTTCTTTTCCAATAGAATAACCATGGAAAAGGCAGGAGAGTGGTAAAGTACTGTTTTCTCTAAGTCTGAAGGCTGCCCACACTGTGCCTGTGTGCTGCAGCTTGCATCTTCGCCTTTGGGAAGCTGCCGCTCGCCGATTCTCCCGCAGGCGAAGAAGCGGCTTCTTCGCACACAGAGCATTGTGGCGAGCGCAGGGAGCTCCTGAGAGCGGTTTGTGCCGAAAGAAGCCCGGGACCGGCACTTAGCTTCGGAGAGCTGCGTATCTGCGTCTTCTGCGTGTCTTGCCGCTCTACACTCAGCAAAAAGCTTTTCCACCATATCTTGCAAGGAGAAACTCTGCCAGGAAAGAAAACATCCAAAATCTTGTTCTAAAGCTTGCACGGGGGTCTGCAAAGCGTTTGGCAAGAATGAAAGGTAGTTGTCCAAAACTCGTTCTTTTCCAATAGAATAACCATGGAAAAGGCAGGAGAGTGGTAAAGTACTGTTTTCTCTAAGTCTGAAGGCTGCCCACACTGTGCCTGTGTGCTGCAGCTTGCATCTTCGCCTTTGGGAAGCTGCCGCTCGCCGATTCTCCCGGAGGCGAAGAAGCGGCTTCTTCGCACACAGAGCATTGTGGCGAGCGCAGGGAGCTCCTGAGAGCGGTTTGTGCCGAAAGAAGCCCGGGACCGGCACTTAGCTTCGGAGAGCTGCGTATCTGCGTCTTCTGCGTGTCTTGCCGCTCTACACTCAGCAAAAAGCTTTTCCACCATATCTTGCAAGGAGAAACTCTGCCAGGAAAGAAAACATCCAAAATCTTGTTCTAAAGCTTGCACGGGGGTCTGCAAAGCGTTTGGCAAGAATGAAAGGTAGTTGTCCAAAACTCGTTCTTTTCCAATAGAATAACCATGGAAAAGGCAGGAGAGTGGTAAAGTACTGTTTTCTCTAAGTCTGAAGGCTGCCCACACTGTGCCTGTGTGCTGCAGCTTGCATCTTCGCCTTTGGGAAGCTGCCGCTCGCCGATTCTCCCGGAGGCGAAGAAGCGGCTTCTTCGCACACAGAGCATTGTGGCGAGCGCAGGGAGCTCCTGAGAGCGGTTTGTGCCGAAAGAAGCCCGGGACCGGCACTTAGCTTCGGAGAGCTGCGTATCTGCGTCTTCTGCGTGTCTTGCCGCTCTACACTCAGCAAAAAGCTTTTCCACCATATCTTGCAAGGAGAAACTCTGCCAGGAAAGAAAACATCCAAAATCTTGTTCTAAAGCTTGCACGGGGGTCTGCAAAGCGTTTGGCAAGAATGAAAGGTAGTTGTCCAAAACTCGTTCTTTTCCAATAGAATAACCATGGAAAAGGCAGGAGAGTGGTAAAGTACTGTTTTCTCTAAGTCTGAAGGCTGCCCACACTGTGCCTGTGTGCTGCAGCTTGCATCTTCGCCTTTGGGAAGCTGCCGCTCGCCGATTCTCCCGGAGGCGAAGAAGCGGCTTCTTCGCACACAGAGCATTGTGGCGAGCGCAGGGAGCTCCTGAGAGCGGTTTGTGCCGAAAGAAGCCCGGGACCGGCACTTAGCTTCGGAGAGCTGCGTATCTGCGTCTTCTGCGTGTCTTGCCGCTCTACACTCAGCAAAAAGCTTTTCCACCATATCTTGCAAGGAGAAACTCTGCCAGGAAAGAAAACATCCAAAATCTTGTTCTAAAGCTTGCACGGGGGTCTGCAAAGCGTTTGGCAAGAATGAAAGGTAGTTGTCCAAAACTCGTTCTTTTCCAATAGAATAACCATGGAAAAGGCAGGAGAGTGGTAAAGTACTGTTTTCTCTAAGTCTGAAGGCTGCCCACACTGTGCCTGTGTGCTGCAGCTTGCATCTTCGCCTTTGGGAAGCTGCCGCTCGCCGATTCTCCCGGAGGCGAAGAAGCGGCTTCTTCGCACACAGAGCATTGTGGCGAGCGCAGGGAGCTCCTGAGAGCGGTTTGTGCCGAAAGAAGCCCGGGACCGGCACTTAGCTTCGGAGAGCTGCGTATCTGCGTCTTCTGCGTGTCTTGCCGCTCTACACTCAGCAAAAAGCTTTTCCACCATATCTTGCAAGGAGAAACTCTGCCAGGAAAGAAAACATCCAAAATCTTGTTCTAAAGCTTGCACGGGGGTCTGCAAAGCGTTTGGCAAGAATGAAAGGTAGTTGTCCAAAACTCGTTCTTTTCCAATAGAATAACCATGGAAAAGGCAGGAGAGTGGTAAAGTACTGTTTTCTCTAAGTCTGAAGGCTGCCCACACTGTGCCTGTGTGCTGCAGCTTGCATCTTCGCCTTTGGGAAGCTGCCGCTCGCCGATTCTCCCGGAGGCGAAGAAGCGGCTTCTTCGCACACAGAGCATTGTGGCGAGCGCAGGGAGCTCCTGAGAGCGGTTTGTGCCGAAAGAAGCCCGGGACCGGCACTTAGCTTCGGAGAGCTGCGTATCTGCGTCTTCTGCGTGTCTTGCCGCTCTACACTCAGCAAAAAGCTTTTCCACCATATCTTGCAAGGAGAAACTCTGCCAGGAAAGAAAACATCCAAAATCTTGTTCTAAAGCTTGCACGGGGGTCTGCAAAGCGTTTGGCAAGAATGAAAGGTAGTTGTCCAAAACTCGTTCTTTTCCAATAGAATAACCATGGAAAAGGCAGGAGAGTGGTAAAGTACTGTTTTCTCTAAGTCTGAAGGCTGCCCACACTGTGCCTGTGTGCTGCAGCTTGCATCTTCGCCTTTGGGAAGCTGCCGCTCGCCGATTCTCCCGGAGGCGAAGAAGCGGCTTCTTCGCACACAGAGCATTGTGGCGAGCGCAGGGAGCTCCTGAGAGCGGTTTGTGCCGAAAGAAGCCCGGGACCGGCACTTAGCTTCGGAGAGCTGCGTATCTGCGTCTTCTGCGTGTCTTGCCGCTCTACACTCAGCAAAAAGCTTTTCCACCATATCTTGCAAGGAGAAACTCTGCCAGGAAAGAAAACATCCAAAATCTTGTTCTAAAGCTTGCACGGGGGTCTGCAAAGCGTTTGGCAAGAATGAAAGGTAGTTGTCCAAAACTCGTTCTTTTCCAATAGAATAACCATGGAAAAGGCAGGAGAGTGGTAAAGTACTGTTTTCTCTAAGTCTGAAGGCTGCCCACACTGTGCCTGTGTGCTGCAGCTTGCATCTTCGCCTTTGGGAAGCTGCCGCTCGCCGATTCTCCCGGAGGCGAAGAAGCGGCTTCTTCGCACACAGAGCATTGTGGCGAGCGCAGGGAGCTCCTGAGAGCGGTTTGTGCCGAAAGAAGCCCGGGACCGGCACTTAGCTTCGGAGAGCTGCGTATCTGCGTCTTCTGCGTGTCTTGCCGCTCTACACTCAGCAAAAAGCTTTTCCACCATATCTTGCAAGGAGAAACTCTGCCAGGAAAGAAAACATCCAAAATCTTGTTCTAAAGCTTGCACGGGGGTCTGCAAAGCGTTTGGCAAGAATGAAAGGTAGTTGTCCAAAACTCGTTCTTTTCCAATAGAATAACCATGGAAAAGGCAGGAGAGTGGTAAAGTACTGTTTTCTCTAAGTCTGAAGGCTGCCCACACTGTGCCTGTGTGCTGCAGCTTGCATCTTCGCCTTTGGGAAGCTGCCGCTCGCCGATTCTCCCGGAGGCGAAGAAGCGGCTTCTTCGCACACAGAGCATTGTGGCGAGCGCAGGGAGCTCCTGAGAGCGGTTTGTGCCGAAAGAAGCCCGGGACCGGCACTTAGCTTCGGAGAGCTGCGTATCTGCGTCTTCTGCGTGTCTTGCCGCTCTACACTCAGCAAAAAGCTTTTCCACCATATCTTGCAAGGAGAAACTCTGCCAGGAAAGAAAACATCCAAAATCTTGTTCTAAAGCTTGCACGGGGGTCTGCAAAGCGTTTGGCAAGAATGAAAGGTAGTTGTCCAAAACTCGTTCTTTTCCAATAGAATAACCATGGAAAAGGCAGGAGAGTGGTAAAGTACTGTTTTCTCTAAGTCTGAAGGCTGCCCACACTGTGCCTGTGTGCTGCAGCTTGCATCTTCGCCTTTGGGAAGCTGCCGCTCGCCGATTCTCCCGGAGGCGAAGAAGCGGCTTCTTCGCACACAGAGCATTGTGGCGAGCGCAGGGAGCTCCTGAGAGCGGTTTGTGCCGAAAGAAGCCCGGGACCGGCACTTAGCTTCGGAGAGCTGCGTATCTGCGTCTTCTGCGTGTCTTGCCGCTCTACACTCAGCAAAAAGCTTTTCCACCATATCTTGCAAGGAGAAACTCTGCCAGGAAAGAAAACATCCAAAATCTTGTTCTAAAGCTTGCACGGGGGTCTGCAAAGCGTTTGGCAAGAATGAAAGGTAGTTGTCCAAAACTCGTTCTTTTCCAATAGAATAACCATGGAAAAGGCAGGAGAGTGGTAAAGTACTGTTTTCTCTAAGTCTGAAGGCTGCCCACACTGTGCCTGTGTGCTGCAGCTTGCATCTTCGCCTTTGGGAAGCTGCCGCTCGCCGATTCTCCCGGAGGCGAAGAAGCGGCTTCTTCGCACACAGAGCATTGTGGCGAGCGCAGGGAGCTCCTGAGAGCGGTTTGTGCCGAAAGAAGCCCGGGACCGGCACTTAGCTTCGGAGAGCTGCGTATCTGCGTCTTCTGCGTGTCTTGCCGCTCTACACTCAGCAAAAAGCTTTTCCACCATATCTTGCAAGGAGAAACTCTGCCAGGAAAGAAAACATCCAAAATCTTGTTCTAAAGCTTGCACGGGGGTCTGCAAAGCGTTTGGCAAGAATGAAAGGTAGTTGTCCAAAACTCGTTCTTTTCCAATAGAATAACCATGGAAAAGGCAGGAGAGTGGTAAAGTACTGTTTTCTCTAAGTCTGAAGGCTGCCCACACTGTGCCTGTGTGCTGCAGCTTGCATCTTCGCCTTTGGGAAGCTGCCGCTCGCCGATTCTCCCGGAGGCGAAGAAGCGGCTTCTTCGCACACAGAGCATTGTGGCGAGCGCAGGGAGCTCCTGAGAGCGGTTTGTGCCGAAAGAAGCCCGGGACCGGCACTTAGCTTCGGAGAGCTGCGTATCTGCGTCTTCTGCGTGTCTTGCCGCTCTACACTCAGCAAAAAGCTTTTCCACCATATCTTGCAAGGAGAAACTCTGCCAGGAAAGAAAACATCCAAAATCTTGTTCTAAAGCTTGCACGGGGGTCTGCAAAGCGTTTGGCAAGAATGAAAGGTAGTTGTCCAAAACTCGTTCTTTTCCAATAGAATAACCATGGAAAAGGCAGGAGAGTGGTAAAGTACTGTTTTCTCTAAGTCTGAAGGCTGCCCACACTGTGCCTGTGTGCTGCAGCTTGCATCTTCGCCTTTGGGAAGCTGCCGCTCGCCGATTCTCCCGGAGGCGAAGAAGCGGCTTCTTCGCACACAGAGCATTGTGGCGAGCGCAGGGAGCTCCTGAGAGCGGTTTGTGCCGAAAGAAGCCCGGGACCGGCACTTAGCTTCGGAGAGCTGCGTATCTGCGTCTTCTGCGTGTCTTGCCGCTCTACACTCAGCAAAAAGCTTTTCCACCATATCTTGCAAGGAGAAACTCTGCCAGGAAAGAAAACATCCAAAATCTTGTTCTAAAGCTTGCACGGGGGTCTGCAAAGCGTTTGGCAAGAATGAAAGGTAGTTGTCCAAAACTCGTTCTTTTCCAATAGAATAACCATGGAAAAGGCAGGAGAGTGGTAAAGTACTGTTTTCTCTAAGTCTGAAGGCTGCCCACACTGTGCCTGTGTGCTGCAGCTTGCATCTTCGCCTTTGGGAAGCTGCCGCTCGCCGATTCTCCCGGAGGCGAAGAAGCGGCTTCTTCGCACACAGAGCATTGTGGCGAGCGCAGGGAGCTCCTGAGAGCGGTTTGTGCCGAAAGAAGCCCGGGACCGGCACTTAGCTTCGGAGAGCTGCGTATCTGCGTCTTCTGCGTGTCTTGCCGCTCTACACTCAGCAAAAAGCTTTTCCACCATATCTTGCAAGGAGAAACTCTGCCAGGAAAGAAAACATCCAAAATCTTGTTCTAAAGCTTGCACGGGGGTCTGCAAAGCGTTTGGCAAGAATGAAAGGTAGTTGTCCAAAACTCGTTCTTTTCCAATAGAATAACCATGGAAAAGGCAGGAGAGTGGTAAAGTACTGTTTTCTCTAAGTCTGAATGCTGCCCACACTGTGCCTGTGTGCTGCAGCTTGCATCTTCGCCTTTGGGAAGCTGCCGCTCGCCGATTCTCCCGGAGGCGAAGAAGCGGCTTCTTCGCACACAGAGCATTGTGGCGAGCGCAGGGAGCTCCTGAGAGCGGTTTGTGCCGAAAGAAGCCCGGGACCGGCACTTAGCTTCGGAGAGCTGCGTATCTGCGTCTTCTGCGTGTCTTGCCGCTCTACACTCAGCAAAAAGCTTTTCCACCATATCTTGCAAGGAGAAACTCTGCCAGGAAAGAAAACATCCAAAATCTTGTTCTAAAGCTTGCACGGGGGTCTGCAAAGCGTTTGGCAAGAATGAAAGGTAGTTGTCCAAAACTCGTTCTTTTCCAATAGAATAACCATGGAAAAGGCAGGAGAGTGGTAAAGTACTGTTTTCTCTAAGTCTGAAGGCTGCCCACACTGTGCCTGTGTGCTGCAGCTTGCATCTTCGCCTTTGGGAAGCTGCCGCTCGCCGATTCTCCCGGAGGCGAAGAAGCGGCTTCTTCGCACACAGAGCATTGTGGCGAGCGCAGGGAGCTCCTGAGAGCGGTTTGTGCCGAAAGAAGCCCGGGACCGGCACTTAGCTTCGGAGAGCTGCGTATCTGCGTCTTCTGCGTGTCTTGCCGCTCTACACTCAGCAAAAAGCTTTTCCACCATATCTTGCAAGGAGAAACTCTGCCAGGAAAGAAAACATCCAAAATCTTGTTCTAAAGCTTGCACGGGGGTCTGCAAAGCGTTTGGCAAGAATGAAAGGTAGTTGTCCAAAACTCGTTCTTTTCCAATAGAATAACCATGGAAAAGGCAGGAGAGTGGTAAAGTACTGTTTTCTCTAAGTCTGAAGGCTGCCCACACTGTGCCTGTGTGCTGCAGCTTGCATCTTCGCCTTTGGGAAGCTGCCGCTCGCCGATTCTCCCGGAGGCGAAGAAGCGGCTTCTTCGCACACAGAGCATTGTGGCGAGCGCAGGGAGCTCCTGAGAGCGGTTTGTGCCGAAAGAAGCCCGGGACCGGCACTTAGCTTCGGAGAGCTGCGTATCTGCGTCTTCTGCGTGTCTTGCCGCTCTACACTCAGCAAAAAGCTTTTCCACCATATCTTGCAAGGAGAAACTCTGCCAGGAAAGAAAACATCCAAAATCTTGTTCTAAAGCTTGCACGGGGGTCTGCAAAGCGTTTGGCAAGAATGAAAGGTAGTTGTCCAAAACTCGTTCTTTTCCAATAGAATAACCATGGAAAAGGCAGGAGAGTGGTAAAGTACTGTTTTCTCTAAGTCTGAAGGCTGCCCACACTGTGCCTGTGTGCTGCAGCTTGCATCTTCGCCTTTGGGAAGCTGCCGCTCGCCGATTCTCCCGGAGGCGAAGAAGCGGCTTCTTCGCACACAGAGCATTGTGGCGAGCGCAGGGAGCTCCTGAGAGCGGTTTGTGCCGAAAGAAGCCCGGGACCGGCACTTAGCTTCGGAGAGCTGCGTATCTGCGTCTTCTGCGTGTCTTGCCGCTCTACACTCAGCAAAAAGCTTTTCCACCATATCTTGCAAGGAGAAACTCTGCCAGGAAAGAAAACATCCAAAATCTTGTTCTAAAGCTTGCACGGGGGTCTGCAAAGCGTTTGGCAAGAATGAAAGGTAGTTGTCCAAAACTCGTTCTTTTCCAATAGAATAACCATGGAAAAGGCAGGAGAGTGGTAAAGTACTGTTTTCTCTAAGTCTGAATGCTGCCCACACTGTGCCTGTGTGCTGCAGCTTGCATCTTCGCCTTTGGGAAGCTGCCGCTCGCCGATTCTCCCGGAGGCGAAGAAGCGGCTTCTTCGCACACAGAGCATTGTGGCGAGCGCAGGGAGCTCCTGAGAGCGGTTTGTGCCGAAAGAAGCCCGGGACCGGCACTTAGCTTCGGAGAGCTGCGTATCTGCGTCTTCTGCGTGTCTTGCCGCTCTACACTCAGCAAAAAGCTTTTCCACCATATCTTGCAAGGAGAAACTCTGCCAGGAAAGAAAACATCCAAAATCTTGTTCTAAAGCTTGCACGGGGGTCTGCAAAGCGTTTGGCAAGAATGAAAGGTAGTTGTCCAAAACTCGTTCTTTTCCAATAGAATAACCATGGAAAAGGCAGGAGAGTGGTAAAGTACTGTTTTCTCTAAGTCTGAAGGCTGCCCACACTGTGCCTGTGTGCTGCAGCTTGCATCTTCGCCTTTGGGAAGCTGCCGCTCGCCGATTCTCCCGGAGGCGAAGAAGCGGCTTCTTCGCACACAGAGCATTGTGGCGAGCGCAGGGAGCTCCTGAGAGCGGTTTGTGCCGAAAGAAGCCCGGGACCGGCACTTAGCTTCGGAGAGCTGCGTATCTGCGTCTTCTGCGTGTCTTGCCGCTCTACACTCAGCAAAAAGCTTTTCCACCATATCTTGCAAGGAGAAACTCTGCCAGGAAAGAAAACATCCAAAATCTTGTTCTAAAGCTTGCACGGGGGTCTGCAAAGCGTTTGGCAAGAATGAAAGGTAGTTGTCCAAAACTCGTTCTTTTCCAATAGAATAACCATGGAAAAGGCAGGAGAGTGGTAAAGTACTGTTTTCTCTAAGTCTGAAGGCTGCCCACACTGTGCCTGTGTGCTGCAGCTTGCATCTTCGCCTTTGGGAAGCTGCCGCTCGCCGATTCTCCCGGAGGCGAAGAAGCGGCTTCTTCGCACACAGAGCATTGTGGCGAGCGCAGGGAGCTCCTGAGAGCGGTTTGTGCCGAAAGAAGCCCGGGACCGGCACTTAGCTTCGGAGAGCTGCGTATCTGCGTCTTCTGCGTGTCTTGCCGCTCTACACTCAGCAAAAAGCTTTTCCACCATATCTTGCAAGGAGAAACTCTGCCAGGAAAGAAAACATCCAAAATCTTGTTCTAAAGCTTGCACGGGGGTCTGCAAAGCGTTTGGCAAGAATGAAAGGTAGTTGTCCAAAACTCGTTCTTTTCCAATAGAATAACCATGGAAAAGGCAGGAGAGTGGTAAAGTACTGTTTTCTCTAAGTCTGAAGGCTGCCCACACTGTGCCTGTGTGCTGCAGCTTGCATCTTCGCCTTTGGGAAGCTGCCGCTCGCCGATTCTCCCGGAGGCGAAGAAGCGGCTTCTTCGCACACAGAGCATTGTGGCGAGCGCAGGGAGCTCCTGAGAGCGGTTTGTGCCGAAAGAAGCCCGGGACCGGCACTTAGCTTCGGAGAGCTGCGTATCTGCGTCTTCTGCGTGTCTTGCCGCTCTACACTCAGCAAAAAGCTTTTCCACCATATCTTGCAAGGAGAAACTCTGCCAGGAAAGAAAACATCCAAAATCTTGTTCTAAAGCTTGCACGGGGGTCTGCAAAGCGTTTGGCAAGAATGAAAGGTAGTTGTCCAAAACTCGTTCTTTTCCAATAGAATAACCATGGAAAAGGCAGGAGAGTGGTAAAGTACTGTTTTCTCTAAGTCTGAAGGCTGCCCACACTGTGCCTGTGTGCTGCAGCTTGCATCTTCGCCTTTGGGAAGCTGCCGCTCGCCGATTCTCCCGGAGGCGAAGAAGCGGCTTCTTCGCACACAGAGCATTGTGGCGAGCGCAGGGAGCTCCTGAGAGCGGTTTGTGCCGAAAGAAGCCCGGGACCGGCACTTAGCTTCGGAGAGCTGCGTATCTGCGTCTTCTGCGTGTCTTGCCGCTCTACACTCAGCAAAAAGCTTTTCCACCATATCTTGCAAGGAGAAACTCTGCCAGGAAAGAAAACATCCAAAATCTTGTTCTAAAGCTTGCACGGGGTCTGCAAAGCGTTTGGCAAGAATGAAAGGTAGTTGTCCAAAACTCGTTCTTTTCCAATAAATAACCATGGAAAAGGCAGGAGAGTGGTAAAGTACTGTTTTCTCTAAGTCTGAAGGCTGCCCACACTGTGCCTGTGTGCTGCAGCTTGCATCTTCGCCTTTGGGAAGCTGCCGCTCGCCGATTCTCCCGAGGCGAAGAAGCGGCTTCTTCGCACACAGAGCATTGTGGCGAGCGCAGGGAGCTCCTGAGAGCGGTTTGTGCCGAAAGAAGCCCGGGACCGGCACTTAGCTTCGGAGAGCTGCGTATCTGCGTCTTCTGCGTGTCTTGCCGCTCTACACTCAGCAAAAAGCTTTTCCACCATATCTTGCAAGGAGAAACTCTGCCAGGAAAGAAAACATCCAAAATCTTGTTCTAAAGCTTGCACGGGGGTCTGCAAAGCGTTTGGCAAGAATGAAAGGTAGTTGTCCAAAACTCGTTCTTTTCCAATAGAATAACCATGGAAAAGGCAGGAGAGTGGTAAAGTACTGTTTTCTCTAAGTCTGAAGGCTGCCCACACTGTGCCTGTGTGCTGCAGCTTGCATCTTCGCCTTTGGGAAGCTGCCGCTCGCCGATTCTCCCGGAGGCGAAGAAGCGGCTTCTTCGCACACAGAGCATTGTGGCGAGCGCAGGGAGCTCCTGAGAGCGGTTTGTGCCGAAAGAAGCCCGGGACCGGCACTTAGCTTCGGAGAGCTGCGTATCTGCGTCTTCTGCGTGTCTTGCCGCTCTACACTCAGCAAAAAGCTTTTCCACCATATCTTGCAAGGAGAAACTCTGCCAGGAAAGAAAACATCCAAAATCTTGTTCTAAAGCTTGCACGGGGTCTGCAAAGCGTTTGGCAAGAATGAAAGGTAGTTGTCCAAAACTCGTTCTTTTCCAATAGAATAACCATGGAAAAGGCAGGAGAGTGGTAAAGTACTGTTTTCTCTAAGTCTGAAGGCTGCCCACACTGTGCCTGTGTGCTGCAGCTTGCATCTTCGCCTTTGGGAAGCTGCCGCTCGCCGATTCTCCCGGAGGCGAAGAAGCGGCTTCTTCGCACACAGAGCATTGTGGCGAGCGCAGGGAGCTCCTGAGAGCGGTTTGTGCCGAAAGAAGCCCGGGACCGGCACTTAGCTTCGGAGAGCTGCGTATCTGCGTCTTCTGCGTGTCTTGCCGCTCTACACTCAGCAAAAAGCTTTTCCACCATATCTTGCAAGGAGAAACTCTGCCAGGAAAGAAAACATCCAAAATCTTGTTCTAAAGCTTGCACGGGGGTCTGCAAAGCGTTTGGCAAGAATGAAAGGTAGTTGTCCAAAACTCGTTCTTTTCCAATAGAATAACCATGGAAAAGGCAGGAGAGTGGTAAAGTACTGTTTTCTCTAAGTCTGAAGGCTGCCCACACTGTGCCTGTGTGCTGCAGCTTGCATCTTCGCCTTTGGGAAGCTGCCGCTCGCCGATTCTCCCGGAGGCGAAGAAGCGGCTTCTTCGCACACAGAGCATTGTGGCGAGCGCAGGGAGCTCCTGAGAGCGGTTTGTGCCGAAAGAAGCCCGGGACCGGCACTTAGCTTCGGAGAGCTGCGTATCTGCGTCTTCTGCGTGTCTTGCCGCTCTACACTCAGCAAAAAGCTTTTCCACCATATCTTGCAAGGAGAAACTCTGCCAGGAAAGAAAACATCCAAAATCTTGTTCTAAAGCTTGCACGGGGGTCTGCAAAGCGTTTGGCAAGAATGAAAGGTAGTTGTCCAAAACTCGTTCTTTTCCAATAGAATAACCATGGAAAAGGCAGGAGAGTGGTAAAGTACTGTTTTCTCTAAGTCTGAAGGCTGCCCACACTGTGCCTGTGTGCTGCAGCTTGCATCTTCGCCTTTGGGAAGCTGCCGCTCGCCGATTCTCCCGGAGGCGAAGAAGCGGCTTCTTCGCACACAGAGCATTGTGGCGAGCGCAGGGAGCTCCTGAGAGCGGTTTGTGCCGAAAGAAGCCGGGACCGGCACTTAGCTTCGGAGAGCTGCGTATCTGCGTCTTCTGCGTGTCTTGCCGCTCTACACTCAGCAAAAAGCTTTTCCACCATATCTTGCAAGGAGAAACTCTGCCAGGAAAGAAAACATCCAAAATCTTGTTCTAAAGCTTGCACGGGGGTCTGCAAAGCGTTTGGCAAGAATGAAAGGTAGTTGTCCAAAACTCGTTCTTTTCCAATAGAATAACCATGGAAAAGGCAGGAGAGTGGTAAAGTACTGTTTTCTCTAAGTCTGAAGGCTGCCCACACTGTGCCTGTGTGCTGCAGCTTGCATCTTCGCCTTTGGGAAGCTGCCGCTCGCCGATTCTCCCGGAGGCGAAGAAGCGGCTTCTTCGCACACAGAGCATTGTGGCGAGCGCAGGGAGCTCCTGAGAGCGGTTTGTGCCGAAAGAAGCCCGGACCGGCACTTAGCTTCGGAGAGCTGCGTATCTGCGTCTTCTGCGTGTCTTGCCGCTCTACACTCAGCAAAAAGCTTTTCCACCATATCTTGCAAGGAGAAACTCTGCCAGGAAAGAAAACATCCAAAATCTTGTTCTAAAGCTTGCACGGGGGTCTGCAAAGCGTTTGGCAAGAATGAAAGGTAGTTGTCCAAAACTCGTTCTTTTCCAATAGAATAACCATGGAAAAGGCAGGAGAGTGGTAAAGTACTGTTTTCTCTAAGTCTGAAGGCTGCCCACACTGTGCCTGTGTGCTGCAGCTTGCATCTTCGCCTTTGGGAAGCTGCCGCTCGCCGATTCTCCCGGAGGCGAAGAAGCGGCTTCTTCGCACACAGAGCATTGTGGCGAGCGCAGGGAGCTCCTGAGAGCGGTTTGTGCCGAAAGAAGCCCGGGACCGGCACTTAGCTTCGGAGAGCTGCGTATCTGCGTCTTCTGCGTGTCTTGCCGCTCTACACTCAGCAAAAAGCTTTTCCACCATATCTTGCAAGGAGAAACTCTGCCAGGAAAGAAAACATCCAAAATCTTGTTCTAAAGCTTGCACGGGGGTCTGCAAAGCGTTTGGCAAGAATGAAAGGTAGTTGTCCAAAACTCGTTCTTTTCCAATAGAATAACCATGGAAAAGGCAGGAGAGTGGTAAAGTACTGTTTTCTCTAAGTCTGAAGGCTGCCCACACTGTGCCTGTGTGCTGCAGCTTGCATCTTCGCCTTTGGGAAGCTGCCGCTCGCCGATTCTCCCGGAGGCGAAGAAGCGGCTTCTTCGCACACAGAGCATTGTGGCGAGCGCAGGGAGCTCCTGAGAGCGGTTTGTGCCGAAAGAAGCCCGGGACCGGCACTTAGCTTCGGAGAGCTGCGTATCTGCGTCTTCTGCGTGTCTTGCCGCTCTACACTCAGCAAAAAGCTTTTCCACCATATCTTGCAAGGAGAAACTCTGCCAGGAAAGAAAACATCCAAAATCTTGTTCTAAAGCTTGCACGGGGGTCTGCAAAGCGTTTGGCAAGAATGAAAGGTAGTTGTCCAAAACTCGTTCTTTTCCAATAGAATAACCATGGAAAAGGCAGGAGAGTGGTAAAGTACTGTTTTCTCTAAGTCTGAAGGCTGCCCACACTGTGCCTGTGTGCTGCAGCTTGCATCTTCGCCTTTGGGAAGCTGCCGCTCGCCGATTCTCCCGGAGGCGAAGAAGCGGCTTCTTCGCACACAGAGCATTGTGGCGAGCGCAGGGAGCTCCTGAGAGCGGTT